>NC_056736.1:75573392-75765892 GCF_019279795.1 Protopterus annectens | reverse complement strand
AAGGCATTCCTGCATGGTAGCATTTATAGAATAACTGCATAGATGTGCACTTGGATATGCTAAGGCATTCCTGCATGGTAGTCTTCACAGAATAACTGCATAGATGTGTACTTGGATATGCTAAGGCATTCCTGCATGGTAGCCTTTATAGAATAACTGCATAGATGTGCACTTGGATATGCTAAGGCTTGCCTGCATGGTAGTCTTCACAGAATAACTGCATAGATGTGTACTTGGATATGCTAAGGCATTCCTGCATGGTAGCATTTATAGAATAACTGCATAGATGTGCACTTGGATATGCTAAGGCATGTCTGCATGGTAGCCTTTATAGAATAACTGCATAGATGTGTACTTGGATATGCTAAGGCATTCCTGCATGGTAGCCTTTATAGAATAACTGCATAGATGTGCACTTGGATATGCTAAGGCTTGCCTGCATGGTAGGCTTCACAGAATAACTGCATAGATGTGCACTTGGATATGCTAAGGCATGCCTGCATGGTAGCCTTTATAGAATAATTGCACAGATGTGCACTTGGATATGCTAAGGCATGCCTGCGTGGTAGCCTTCACAGAATAACCACATACATGTGTACATAGTGGAAAGAATAGCAGATCCTCACATTTGTGAGAATATACAAGTCAGTGACTGAAGGGGCAGTGCCAGAAAGTGGACAATTCCTCATGCTTGCCTGAGTAATGTCTGTAGAGGGATTGTCTCTCACCTGGGAGATGAGAAATGAATGAATAGCAGGACTGGGGCAAGAAAAAGAATATAAAACGTGGGAGCGATCAGAATATAATTTCACATCTTAAACTCGCCTTGCTTTTCAGCAGTGTAGCATGGAAGAAGCAATTGCTGCAAGTAAACCTTATATTACACTGAGAAGCACAAATATCATTTCCACAAAAGTTGAACATAGCTCTTTCATAACGGAATGATCTCCTGTGTGGGCTCATGGCATTTTATGTCGGATAATCCCCATTTAAACTATTTCTTTGTACCAGCTCCTTCCTGTACTGCTTTTCACAAAGGCAGGGAAGGAATGGTTTTATTACACTTCTGTAGCCTGTCCATCACAAAAGGAGTACTTTTTCCTGGAGAGTTTTTTTTATTCTTCGTATAGTAAATGGTAAATGGAAAATGCAATCCTCATTTTCAGAGTCAGACTGCATCCTGAGAAGCATGCAGACTACATGAGGGCAGTTAAAGGTTGCTTAGCAATGGCTTATGATCTGCACACTCATATTTTTGGCTTTGAGAGCTAGTTTTGTTATATATATAAAAAAAGATCTTCTGCCTTTGATTAAGTGTTACAAATATCACTCTGTCTAAGCCTTTATCTATTTTTAATCTTTGAAGAAACACTACAGTTTTGTGTTCTAATCTATGACCAGTACTGCAGGTACAGCTCATATTCAGATAATCGTTTAATTTATAGGATGTCGGCTGTTGTGTATGGCAATGTTTGTAATAGTATCTGAGTGACTAACTCAAGGTATAGCTTTTGGTGCAGGGGACTGATGATATAATAATTGTTTATTACATACAATGTATTTCTGCACAAACCTGCACCACAAACTGTTGACACAGGGAAACAGTAAAACCAAATACAAGCATGTCAGCAGCTGGCTGTACTTCACGGTATGTAAATTATTCACAAAAATATGCACGTTGACCTCACTATGTGCAGTAAATATGCGAGTGGACAAAGCTATGCAGTGAAATAAACACACAGAAGCAAACATGATAATCCTTACAGCAACAGTGGCAGCAACACAGTACATAGTATATCTCATAAAAACAGAAAATATGAACTTGGAGCAATATATTTCATTTGTAACAGTTAGGTTGTGTGTATCACTATGTCCCATGGCAGGACAGCACAAAATGGCACAGACAGTTAAGCATCAAGCTCTGGTTTTCATATAGGCAGATATCTGGAGTCAGTGAGGGGAAGGATAATGGTGTGAAGTGCAGAGATGGGAAGAGAAAGCAAAGGCTCACATAAAACGACAACATATAGAAGAATACAGGGGAGGGGAAGGAGGGGGATGTTTTTTGCAGAGGTAGGGCCACTTTATTTCCTTTTTGAGAAATAGAATGGGGTGAATGGAAAGCAGTGGAGGGAAGAAGGGATAGGATAAGTATGTAAAAGCAAACACACAAGCAGAAAAGCACAGATAAATAGTAGTGGAAGTGAACTCAATAGGTTAATGGACAGAGACGGAATGTAGATGAATGGTGATGTGGAGGGGTGGACAACACAACGACTATGGGACATACCGTAAAAGGAAGGGAACAGAAATGTTTGGAGACAGGGTGGGCATAGGAAGTGCTGATATGTCATCTCCTGCCTTGGCCTAGATGGACCTTATAGGGATCTATCTCCATGATGGATCAGAGTATGCTGGCCACTCAAGCAAATGTGTCATTTGTTCCAGGATACTCTGCATATAGACCATCTAGATGGTTACTGTCCAGGAGGCTCTGCATATAGACCATATAGATGGTTACTGTCCAGGAGGCTCTGCATATAGACCATCTAGATGGTTACTGTCCAGGAGGCTCTGCATATAAACCATCTAGATGGTTACTGTCCAGGAGGCTCTGCATATAGACCATCTAGATGGTTACTGTCCAGGAGGCTCTGCATATAGACCATATAGATGATTGCTGTTGTCAGCAACACAGCCTTCACCATGTATTACACATGTGATATGGATGGTTCACACAATGCTGGCAGTCTATCTGCTGGTGAGGGGCCCCAATCCAGTGAGGTACTCCTAGCTTCATCATGCTCATTCACCTCAGCCACAGCCTGTGGGACACATTTATCATCCAGTCTTGCAATGAAGAGACAAAAAAATGGGAAACTCAATGTAAGCGACTCCATCCTGACTTTGAAATGAATAATATTACAAAAATGTTTGCCTTGTAACATGGCTGGCTGTGAACATCTGCCCCCTGTATGAAATGGCATAAATTGCATATGCTTGTGCTGAAACTGAAATTGCACATCAGAGAACCATGATAACGTCACAGTGAGATTCTAGAACCATATAGTCCATTAGCTGCATGAAAAGACAGCAGACAAGTGTTTATCCCCTGTACATATGTTAACATTCATAAACTGTATATGGCATTGGTATAAATTGGGACAGTTTGCAGTTATTATGTATTTGGTTCTACCCCAGCAAGGGGCCCTGCAAAAACCCACACAATATAGTAGGCATACCATAAGCATTGCCATAGCAACATTATTTGGAAGCATAGGCAGGTTGTGGTGGCACGCAGTACTCTAAAAGTGCTTTGTAAGCTGTATTTTGTCCATGTTGATAGCTATTTACACCCTTCAAGTAGAATTCATAGTGCAAAAGCTAGCAACAAGAATATGTGTATCTGCATGTGCCTTATGTTTTGTTGTGGATAAACAACATAGCCAAGTATCAGGGCAGCCTTTTCCCCAGTACATTTCTGTTACTTTTATACTTCTGTTATTCCCTAATGTATATGTTGGCATTTGGTGGTGAATACATCAGTCATGTGTCTGGGAGCATGTTTCCCCCAGTGACCTACAGTAAGCACATATCAGTGGCTGTTACAAAGGTGATCCCATCTGTTAACAAAAGGAATGCATGCCATGCAATATTCATGCATGTTAGCAGCTATATGTACTTCCATATCTGCCCCTGTATCAGCTCTATATTATACCCCCACAGCTGTCCCTTTGATTAAAGTATGTTGTACATAGATTACCAATTTATCTATAGCCATCATTCTAACAATCCCAGTAGCATGCAGTCTGTGGCTGTGTGGTATGCTTGCAGAGGTGTCTGCATGTCCAGAGGATTACGTGGATGTCAGAGGCTGGACAATTTCAATCCTGCTGAAAATGATGATCTATTACAAGCACTTCAGGCATATTTACAGTGCCTGATGGGTGTAGGTGGTGATGACCAGTCTTTATGTGCAGGTAAGACAGGTATGACAGAAATGATATGAGATTATGTAGGTGAAATTTACAGTAGTGTCATAAGCATGTTAGTGACTCATTATGCTGCATCAAGGCAGCTTAGAAGTCAGTCACAGCTGGGGGGAGGTCATCTGCGAGCAGAAATATTGATAGGGTTGGGTGAATGTGGTGGCAACTCTGGGCTGAAGGTGTTAGGGGGCACTGATGGTGCAGTACTGCAGTACCACCATACAGTAATAAATGCTGATACTGTATTTGCAGTCACTAATGAAGCACCTTGTGTGTTATATTTTAATTGTAGCAACCCACATATTAAATGTGAGAGGACCTTTTTTTTTTAGGTCTTCAACTCTCAACATACAGCTGAGGGGACAACATTTCAGGGAAATGCTTATGGCACCAGATAACTTGACTACATTTCAGCATGAGATCAACAGGCTGGCAGAGAAAGAACAATTTCTGGTGTCCCTGACTGGTTCTAAGGTCATTACTGGAAGACTGGATACTGACATCAGGATGGAGACACCCCATGTGTCTGAGTTTATAATGCCCGAAGTTAGTACCTTTTACACTAGAGGTTAGTTCACTTGTACTCCACATAAATACCATATGCTGACGCAGCAACTGTTGGCTGTGTATTGCTTTAGGAATGTCAAATATCAAGCCATGTCAAGATGGTAGCAGCGGTAGTTAGGGTTTGTATGGTACATCTTACATGGATAATCTTAAGATTCATGCAGCTAGGGCATGGTTTTGACAACATACTCATACTCCCTCTGGTATGTAGTTTGTTGTATTTCTTGGGACAGAGCACTGCTACAGTCACAGCTGTTGAGGCTGGGGCACATAATAGGCTAATATTGGCAACTGTCTGGGGCTGCTGATGATGAGAAGACATGGATAACTGTGTCACTGTTTGATGACATAATGGTACTGTCTCCTTCCTTAATGTGGATGCACCCTCAATACAGGATGGAGATGTAGCCTCACTGACATAGGACTGAGACTGTACTGTGTGAGCACTCACTACCCCAGAGGGAGTGAGAGTCCCCTACTGTGCCAATGACAGTCCCTCGGTGGCTGAGGCAGCAGCTACACATGTTGCTTCTGACGTGGGTATGCTATCCAGTCCACTGCCTACACATTCTGCATCTGAGGTGGTTATACTATCCATTTCACTGCCTTGCATGGATGTCAAATGCTGTCACATCACAGGTGGTCACTTGCCACATATGCAGATGTTAGGGACTGTGTTCCATGACCCCTCCTTCCTGTTTGATAAATATGTACTGATCAGCATAGCCTCAGTTCAGCATGTACCTCAATGTTGTGTTGCATGGCATTCAGAAGGGCATGGAGGCTAAGGATAGAGTAATGACTGGTCTGCTGAGGCTTATAGTGACATACAATATTTCCCTGTCCACATCCATGTGGAGGACTGACAGTGTCAGCATTACTGCACTCACTGGCAGTTAGTTTCTGAGTTCAGGGAAGATAGATAACAAAGGTTGCTGTGTAGGAGGGCCATTGTGAGATAGACACTCTGCATCAGACCTAGACACACACAATCACTACACCACCTTCTTTTTGAAAGGCCATGATTCTCACCCTCCATCAGCAGCATGCCTCATGTGTGGACTTTCTCCAGGTCACAGTCCCACAGTTTCTCACCATTCCAGTCAGGGGAGATCACCAGACCTAGTGCAATAAGCTAGCATAGTGGTTGTAAATCACAGTCTCCTAGTAACACCCCAATTCCATCAGAGGAGATTGATTGTGACCCAGAAAACCCATCCCCTTGGGACTTTTGCTTCATATCAGGCCATGGTCACATAGTGGGACCCCCCTCTAACCCATTGCAGGAGGACATGGTCTATTGACAAAGAATATCTATCACCTTGTGACACCCTCCAGGCACCTGTGATATGCTTTCCAACCAGTATGTGTAGATTGAAATGTGTTATTGTGTCACTAGCTACATGTGCAGATGATAGTGACTGTTCCATGACCCTTACTGATCAGCATAGCCTAATAAATATACTGCATGCATCACATTTGGACTATGCCACACTGCATTAACACAGTTTGCCTATTAGGAACCAGACGTCTAGACTAGACATGATCCAAAGCTAAGAATACAGCATCCGTGGGACCAGATGACATCCTGGGCTGTGTACTACATGAACTACAATATGAACTGGCACCTCACCTAAGTGTCATGTTTAATCATAGCCTCACCTCAGGTTTTGTGCCCACTAAGTGGCACAGAGCTACAGTTATCTCACTCCACAAGGGGATCCACCTTGGATCTCGGAAACTACCGTCCCATCAGTCTGACAAGCCTTATCTGCAAGGCCATGGAGCGTATTATCATGGAACTTATAAACAAAGACATTGGCAACCTTCAACCACTGGACCCCACCCAGTTTGGGTTCGTGAAGGGCCGATCTTGTCGCCTGAACCTGATTGACTTCTTCGAATCAGTCTCCAGATCCATGGACAAGGGTAAGGTGGTCCACACAGCCTATCTAGACCTTGCCAAGGCCTTTGACACCATCCCCCACTCTGGAATCATAGATAAACTTACTAAGCTGGGCATTAATCCCTACATCATCCAATGGGTTGCTGACTGTCTTACTGATAGAACCCACACTGTAAAAGTAGCCGACTCCAAATCCAGCTCCAGACAAGTGACAAGTGGAGTACCTCAGGGTTCAGTCCTGGGACCGCTCTTATTTGGCATTTACTTCTCTGAAGTACAGGCCAACACTAAGGGACTCTGGCTAACAAAGTTCACAGATGACTGCAAAACTTGGAGCCATTATTGAATCCCCAAATGATGTGGATACTCTACAAAAGGGCCTTACAGAAACAGATGCTTGGTACCAGAGCCATGGGCTCAAGCTCAATGCCAAGAAATGTATAGTTATCCCCTTTGGGAAAAAACATGTATCCGTGAATTACCATATAGGTGGCAGTACACTAAGCACCGAAAGTGTGATAAGAGACTTAGGGACACAGGTGGACAGTGGTCTCACCTTCAATAACCACATCGCCACAACAGTCAGGAAATCCTTCTATGTGGCACACCTCATCACTAAGGGCTTTTCATCCAGAAAAAAGGAGGTCATTGTCCCACTGTACGCATCCCTCAGTAGACCCACTATAGAATACAACACCCCATTTGGTATGTACCTCTCAAGACATCTGCAACAAGTGGAAAGGCCGCAGAAATACCTCACTAAAAGAATCACAGGTCTAAAGCAGATGCCCTATGCTGACCACCTTAAAAAACTCCAGCTATACTCTGTCGCATATCATCTACTCAGAGGCGATCTCTGCTTAACATACAAGGCCATGTCAAGCTGTTGGACATGCTACACTTAAAGAAATCCCAATCCCTCAGAGCCACATGCTCCAGGGATCTAAACCTTGTCATCACAATAAACAAAACATGCTGGAGAGATAGGTTCCTGACCCAGAGATTATCCAGACTCTGGAATAGATTGCCCATACATGTCAAGCAGAGTGCCTCTTAGGCCCTCTTCAAAAGGAACCTTGATGATTGGATGGAAGAAAGGAAATTCACCCCGGGGAATCACGTCAGTCGCCCTGCTAGATAAGGGTCCAGGGAAGTAAATAGTGTGGGAAGAAATAGCCAGGGAATTGTTATGGCTAGGCTTGTATAGGCCCTAGGGCTGATAGCCTAGTACCAACCTATAAACCTATGAACCTATGAGCCATTTCACTTGCTCTTTATGTACTGTGCTAAGGGGAGATTGTGCACCTGTTGATTGCTACTGATCCTCCCACTGTCATTGGAAAAAGTTGATCATGCACCTTACCTGCTGACTGACTGTGTGTGTGTGTGTGTGTGTGTGTGTGTGTGTGTGTGTGTGTGTGTGTGTGTGTGTGTGTGTATGTGTGTGTCTGTGTGTGTGCATACACATTCTGACCATGCTAATATCCTGGCTCTGCTCAGCCTGTCTCCTCACCACCATACTTGCATGTCACATGACTAGAACATCCTGCAGGCTGTGGCAGGATCATATTGGAGTGATCCCCCATATGAGTTTGTGCGCCTACAGTATTATACTGATGTTCAGCCACAGTCTGTCTGATTCATAAGGGTGTTATAAGGGATCTATCAGATATCCAGCATCATGTGCAACAGGGTACTCGTATGTAGAGTGTGTGTGTGTGAGTGTGTGTGTGTGTGTGTGTGTGTGTGTGTGTGTGTGTGTGTGTGTGTGTGTGTGTGTGTTGGGGAGTGTTGATTGCCATATATGAAAACATTAGATATGTAGCTGTATGTTTTAGCATTAATCACAGTACCTGCCCTTTCCAGCTAGATCGTCTTGTGGAATTTCAGTATGTAGGAAGCAGTAATAAAGCTGAAATGTGTACCATATATGTGACTCATGTAGACAGTCTGGGTGCTGTGTGGATATGTTAGATATAATGCATGTATGTCACACACTACCTTGACGTTGAAGAAATGGTAACCCTTCCTGTTCACAAACCTTTTTGACTCTGGGTTGGTGGGGCATTCATTGCTACCCATGTGATAATTGTGGCATTCATTCCTCAGGGGAGTAGGCGATGTTACAGAAAGCACACGTGTTGCTATTCCTCTCCTGTGGTGCGCTAGGAAACCATAACAATCCTCCATAGTAGAAGAATTATAATTGCAGATTTTTTATGCATTCTACAGTTGTAGGCTTGTGAAGTATTCCAGAGATGGAGGGTGGTGAAATAAATTATCTATCTATATCAAACAAAGCTCTTCATTAGCACTCTTCAAGAAAAATTTTGATGATTGGATGGGAAATAGGAAATTCACCCCGGGGATCACCTCTGTGGCTCTGCTCGACAGTGGCACAGGAAAATAATTTTCTTTGGTGGTAAAAACCAGGGTACCTTTTTGGCTAGGCTTGTATAGGCCCCAGGGCCGATAGCCTATTACCTACCTATGAGCCTATATGTTCCATGGCCTTGCAGATGAAGCTCATCAGGCTAATAGGACCATAGTTCCCGGGATCAGTGGCAGCTCCCCCTTTGTGGAGTGGGATAACTGTTGCTGTGTGCCATTCAGTGGGCACAAAGCCTGATGTGAGGCTATGATTGAACATGGTGCTTAGGTGGGGAGCCAGTTCGTTTGGAAGTCCATGTAAAACTCAGCCTGGGATGTTGTCCAGTCCCATGGATGCTGTGTTTTTGGCTTTAGAGAGTGCAGCTTTTACCTGTGTAGTTGTGATTACAGGGAGTCTGCATTCTTCCTGTATAGATATGGGCCCTTTAGGGTGTGAGAGGGTGGTAAAGTTAGCACTGAACCTATCTGCCAGAATGTTGGCAATATCAGTTGTTTCTGTAATTTTCATGCAGTTGTGCTGTAACTCAGAGCAGATCTGGGTGCCATTGAGATTATTGATATAGGTATACAATGCTTTGCAGTTATCCTTAGAATCAGTGGTGATTTTATTTTCATAGCTAGCTTTGGATGCTCTTATAAGGGATCTCAGCATCTTACTGAGGCTGACCAGGGAGCTCCACCACTCATGGGATTTTACTCTCTTTTGCAACAGTTTCTTCCTTCTGTTGTACAGTTGTTTATGGCAGGGAACCACCAGATTGGCTTCCTTTTTTTGGAGGATAGCTTCTTGGTTCTGTTTGGGATAGCATGATCCATGCATTCATGTGCTTATAGAGTGCATTTGTGCAGGATTCAGCAGTCGTAACTGTATTGACCATCTGCATGGGTGTCATAAAGTTCGCCACTTCTGCCTTAAGAAGCATGAAGTTGGCTATGGAATAAATTTTTACCGTGGTTTCCTTAATGTGGAGTGGGGCGGGATGTGGATATCTAGGGTAATTAGCTTATGGTCTGATCTGACCAACAAGAAGTTGACTTTGGGTGTGGAACACCGGTCATTCATGTTGGTAATGACTAGGTCTAGGATATTGCTACCCTTGGTGGGGGTGTGGATAAGTTGATCCAGGGCACTGGAATTTATGAATTCCAGAAAGTGTTGAGCAAAGGAGTTGGTACATGAGTAGTTTTCCCAGTTAATGGCGGGGTTGTTGAAATCGCCCATTATTAGGGTGTTTGAGCCCAACTATTTTCCGGTATATCAAAAAAAGAGGAGTGGGAATCCTGAAGCATGATGGGGGATCTGTAGCAAGCTACAATTTGGATTGCAGTTTTGCCCAGAGTTAGTTGCACTTGGATAACCTCAGATGCATTATGCTGAGCAACTAGCCTGGAGGTGTGGATATCCTTAATGAATATGGGCACACCTCCGCCTTTGGTGCTCCGGTCCAGGTTACGTGGCCTAAAAGTGTGGTATGAGTTATAGCCTGGTAGTGCAGGGGTGCTCTTTGGAGCCTTGAACCAGGTCTCAGTCACTGCACAGGTATCAATGTTCTCCATTTTAAGGAGTGCCTTAGGTGAGTGCATTTTGAGATTTAGTCTTCTAGCATTGAGTAGCATCACCCTCAGTTTTTGCTTGCCTGTTCTCATTACATTTGAAACTTGTCTAAAAAAGGCACTATAGGGGCGGCAAGAGCCTTAGCCAGTATCCAGAATCCCATGGGCGACAGGTGCAGGCCATCTCTGGCAAAGCATCATGGTCTGTTGACCATGTCGTCCCAGGCAGACAGATACTGGATCCCTTTAGAATGACACCAGACGCTTAGCCAATTGTTTAAGTCAATCAATTTGTCCTTGTACTGCGGTATCATTCTGGGCGATGGCAGAATGCTACTCAGGGCTAAGGTCATACCTCCCTGTGCTACAAGATCAGAGAGCTCTTCCATGTCTCTTTTCATGTAGTCCAGGGAGGCATGTCTCAGGTCATTCACACCAACATGGACAAAGACAGAGTCATATTTGTACTTGGTTGTGGAGTGACCTGAGTGCTTGTGTTATGTGGCAGATCCTGGCACCTGACAGGCAGCTGACAGTAATCTTCTCCTTGTTTAGCTTGGTAAGTGGGACATCAGTGTGCCTGACTATAGTGTCACCCATATTGTGTTGGGTACGTTGTTTTGCCTAATATATTATATATGTTATAATATATATATATATATATATATATATATATATATATATATATATATATATATATGTTTGCCCATAATATCTGAATAAGTGAGTGGGATTTTCATTACAGCATCAAGGAAACATTTTCCTTCCTTCTGTGTTTTTTTTCTTAAGTTTTGGATTTTTCTTGGTATATTGATTGATTTTCTTAGTATATTTTATTTTTTATTTATTTTCCATTTGTTTACCAGGTTAGTCAGACTGGACACAAAATGATAATTTTCAGCGGAGGCTGGGGAGAAAAGCTACAGATACATAGTAAACAATTATAAGAAATAATAAAAATAAATTATACAAATGTAGCTATTTTGTACAAAGAGCATAGAAAATATACAAGGAGCAAAATCAGAGTTTTACAATTGATGCAGCATACACAGTGGTTAGAATATTGAGAAACAATTAAACAAGATAATATACAACAAACAAACAACTGCTTGAACATAAATTCAAAAAGAAGTTTCCATAGACAAACAGCAACATAAACTAGAAATCATAACTATATTGATATGATTTATATTCCATTTATCTTGTTTTAATGATGGTAAGTGTGTATTATTGTACGTGTCATATGTGCACAAATATTTGTATTAATCTATGTATTTATAGTATATTGACAAAGTACTGGGTCACATCAGAGGCTTGGGAGGTCATTGTTAAGAAACCGAGAACTGTTGTAAAGCTTGGCATTGAATACCATAAGTTCAGGTTATACTATAAGATAACTATGTAAAGAAAACCATGTCAGCAGCCAGAATACATTATAAACTGAATGTTTTACTGTGCACAATAAGAAATGGATAGATTGGCCCAAACTCTGCTTTTTTTTTTTTTTTTTTTTTATTTTTATTTTATTCCTGGGGAAATGCTATTCAGAAGTGAATAGACATATATATTTTAGTGGCACACCAGGCTGTGATTTTTTTTTGTCTATTGTCATGCAAAGCTGACAAAATAGTTGAATCTACCCAAGCCTGAAATGTGAGACTGTAGCCCACTGAAGGAAGGGAGATGGGAGGAGTAACTTGGCCAGGAATTGAAACTTGCAAAACTGCTCCTTGTGAAAAGTCTTTTTTATCTCAGTAATTTGTTGACACTTTTGCAAGTTTTTTTCAGAGAATGTGTAGTACATCAATAGGAACAACATTTGTAAAACTCAGCACATACCAGTCAATGACACATGAGCTGCAGACTCTCAAACTTGACATTTTTTTTCAGGTGATCCATTCTGAGTGGAAGTCTAGTCTGACAACAAATGGTAGGGCTATTTGTTCTCACAATCTGTGCATTGAGACAGATTTAGCTATCCAAAGGAATCACGATGTCTGCCCCCATGAGGGCAGACAAGAGTAAAAACAAAATAAAATTAGGAATGAGTACTTATTTTTCTGCAGGCAGCTTTGGGAGGTGTAGTAAATCATGGCAAGATAAAAAATATATGTTTTCTTCATCATTTGCCTGTAGTGGTCCTTTAACATGTTTCCAGCTTCTCTCTGAAAGTTCCTTGCAACTGTTATGGAAAAACTTCTACATATCTTGTTTTCCACATGCATAGGAAGGTCTACTGATTCCATGCATGGGTGACAAGGCACACATCATCCAAGACCCATACAACAGCTGATTGACTCTTGGTTATTGATCAGTAAAATTGTGATGCCAGTTACTGATAGTACCATTTATGTCAGCACCAGATAGCACTACTTGCACGCCAGTAGGAACCAGCAGCAATATAAACAAGTGTGCTTCTGTGATTTCCAGCATTCTTACTGCATGTAACAACAGTATTAGTGGAATGCTCTGCCCTTTTGTAGTGTAATGTGCACACAATTGTGCAAGTTCCTTTGCAGACAATTATAACTCATGAGTATGCTTAGGTTGCATGCATTTTAGTATCATTACCACCTTATTTTGCTACACCAATTTATCTGCATGTCATTATGTCATTATCTGTGCAAATCCTCTGTTCAGCATTTATTTGTATTATGCTGGAATACAACATGGGACTATGAATTGCTACAAATCTTTACCTTTCTTTGTATTGCTAATTTAGGTGGATATGCACACCATGTGCTGTGCAACTTGTCCATGAATCCCAAAAATGAGAAATTAACTCTGAAATCTGAGAATGTAACATGAACATGTCAGGCTGGATGTGACCCTGTAGACAGTACTTCTTGTGGTCTCAGATATCTCCAGTAAGTACAACCTTCTGCCAGACTAACTGATATAATAGCCCTTAGGTTTCCTGGTCAGAAACCAACTGCAATGAGTGTCTGTACTGCCAGAGGCCTATGCTATACTCTCTGGATTGATTTCTACTTCTTACAATCGGTTGGTAAACTATCACTTGATTGTTCTCCTACAGTCTTTAGGCTACATTTAGACCCTGTCATGTCCTTCCAAAAGATATTATTGCTGCAGGCACAATCTGGGTTACATTATTGCTAAAGATCTAAGGACGTTTAGAACAGAGATGCATGGAATATGTTGATACTCTCTGGTCTTTTCGTCTAATTTGTTGGTAAAATCCATCTTTACGATATTGAATCATACCTGAGATCCTTCCCCGTTCTTTTCTGTCTTGAGTTTATACTTACTTGTATTCTTTGTTACCTAGAAAGCAGTATAAAAATACATATTATTGCACTGTACCTTTTGTAAAGATCACACACCAATCATTCTCAGGCTTCCCTTAGAGCAGGACATAATGCAGGGAACACTTTCTGGGCTGCAGATATCACTCTGTATATGAAGCCACTTTTGTTCTCTGTTGCCTAGAAACCAGTATAAAAAACACATACAGTTACATTGTACCTTTTCTAAAGCTTGCATATCAATCAGTGTTCTTCGTATTTATCACTGCTGCAGTCATCATCATCATCATCAACCCCTTTTCCCCATTTTTCTACATGGAGTCGGGGTGTCATGTTAACTGTCACCATTTCTCTCGATTCAATGCTACACTCCTGCCTTCTTTGACACTTACGCCTGACTGTCGCAGATTTTCTGTCATACAATCCACCCATCGCTTTGCCTGATGCCTTTGTTTCCTCTTACCTTCTTCCTTTTTAACCCAAATCTTCTTCACCAGATTGTCTTCTGCATTTCTGCATGTATGCCTGAACCAGCGTAATCTTTTCTCTTTGATCTTTTCTGCCTTTGGAACTACTTTTTGCTCTTATGTCTTCATGTCTTCATCTGTCCCACAATGTGCATCCTACCATCCATTTCAGGCACTTCACTTCGATCACCTGTAGACTTCCTCATCTGTTCTGCCTTTACTGCCCCGGTTTTTGTACCATACAGTAGTGCTGGTCGCACCACTGTCTTGTACAGATTCTTTGGCATTCTTCTGTCACAGACTACACCTGACACTCTATGCCATTTGGCTGCAGCCCCTCTGATTCTAGCTTTGACCTCCTCATTCAGACTTCCCTTCTCCTCACCCCCCCCAGATACATAAAGCTGTTAACCTGTTCCGCCATCTTTCCTTCTATCGTGATTCTCAGTTTCCTCTGATTCCCCCACTTTGTTGCATTACAACTGTCTTATCCATATTTAATTCCATCCCATGTGCCTTCAGTTTTACATTCCATTCCCCTATCATTGGCTGATGTTCTTGTTCAGAGTCTGCCTGCAATGCCACATCATCTGTTATCCATATTTAATTCCATCCCATGTGCCTTCAGTTTTACATTCCATTCCCCTATCATTTGCTGATGTTCTTGCTCAGAGTCTGCCTGCAATGCCACATCATCTGTATACAGCGACTTTGCTGATCTGTCCCCTCTGACCTGTTTGTTAATGTAGTCCATCACCAGTATGAGCAGCAGTGGGTGCAGAGGTGAACCCTGATGTACAGTCACTCCCACAGGGAACCCCTTTGTGAGGCCAAACACTGTTTGTACTTGAGTCATTGGATCCTTGGAGATCACCTGCACTAATTCTACTAATGTTTCTGTGATGTCGAACCAAAGTAGTACTGCTCAAACCAGCTTTCTTGGCACCTTGTTGTATGCTTTCTCCAAGTCTAGAAATGCCCAGTTGGACTCTTACTTCATCTCTACCTTCTTCTCAACTATCTGTCTCACTGAAAACATCAGGTCAGTTGTGCTGCATCCTGATCTGAATCTGAACTGTTCATCTCCCACCTTACTTTCTACTACCCTGCATTTCCATTTATTAATCACCCTCTCCAGAACTTTCATGCAATGTGGCAGGAGTTTGATACCTCTGTACTGCCCACATTTCTGGATGCCCCCCTTGTTCTTGTACCATGGCACTAGTATGCTTATTCTCCAGTCATCTGGGATACATTTTTGTCTCCACACTGCTATGAGTACCCTCAGGAGCCATTTCTCCCCTATCTCAACCAGCATCTTTATCATATCTGCTTGTGGCCTCATCTGAGCCTGGTGCTTTCCCTGACTTCATTTTCCTTAGTGCTGTTCTTACTTCTTCTAGGTGGGCTCCTCTTCTTCTCTCATTGTAGACTTTGTCTGTGGCAGTACAGCTTCTGTGGGGTTTTCTTCATTCAGAAGCTGCTGGAAATACTCCTTCCATCTGCCTTTGATGTCCTGTGGGCTGGTGAGCAGGTTATTGCTGGCATCCCTTATGAGGGGTGTCTGACTGTCTTCTTTATCTTTCTGTCTTTGCCTTGCAACCTGTGATAGGTTCTTTGTGCAACCTACTGAGTCACTTACTAGATGCTGGTAGAGTGCCTCTGATGCCCTATTCTTTGCTATTGCAACTCTTTTATTAGCTTCTTTGTTAGCCAACCAGTATTCCTTCATAGCCTGGTCCATCTTTACTATCCCCCACTTTTTCCTACACTCTTTCTTTCTTTTGATGACTTCCTGGACTTCTGCATTCCTCCACCAGCTTTCCTTATGTACCTTATTTCCATACCTGGCTCAGCCACATATCAGTTCTGTAGTCCTCACACATGCTGTTTTAAGGCACTGCCATTCTTCTTCATCTCCACCTATTTCCTCCTCTTCTTGGGGTGCTAGTGCCCTGAGTAACTTCTTAAACTGTTGTACTTCCACTCAAGTCAACTTCTAGGTCTTCAGCCTGGTCTCTGTTGACCTTAGAGCCTTCTCTGACCACTGCTTGCACCTGATTGTGGCAACCAGTGGTTTATGCCATGGGCCACCGGTTTCACTGGGAATTACTTGGCAGTCACTGATTCTACCCCAGTGCCCTTTCCATACTAGGAGGAAGTCTACCTTAGTTGCATGTTGGCCACTCTTGTATGTGATCATGTAAATGTCTCTTTTTCTGAACCATGTGTTGGCTATTATCAAGCCATTTGCCAGGCAGAAGTCTAGAATGGCCTGTCCTTCTTTATTCATGTTGCCGCACCCATGTGGACCTAGGCAGTCCTTATATCCTGTTCTGTCTGTCCTAATATTTGCATTCAAGTCACCCATTATCTAGTAGGTCCTGCAACTGCTGTATGAATGCTCTCTTTTCCTCACTATCACAGACCTGCTGTGGGGCATAGGCTGACATTATAAATACTGCCCTATCATTACACTGAAGTCTGATTGCCATGAGTCTGTCACTAATTCTGATGACATCCTTCACTGCCTTCTGAAGCCTGTCTTACCACAATTACGACACCATTTCTAGTCTGTTCTCCTCCTGAGTATTATACTCTGGATGCCAAGCCAAATTGCTTTGCTGCACTACCCTTCCATCTTGTCTCTTTGATACATAGGATGTCCAGCATCTTCTGTACTATCATGTCATCCACTTCACACAGAGAACCTACATTAAGTGTAGCAATTCTTAGTTCATGTTTGGCAGGTTGATTGGTTTTATGCCCAATTTTTACTTAACAGAGCTATCCCAGATAACAAAGGCTGAGTAACTGCCTAGACACCAGCCAGTACTTATTGACCCAGGGCTGCTGGGCTTTATGGTGGGGACACACTGGCCAGTAGAGACACATACACCCTTCCCACTGTTAGCATGGGTCTCTGGTATAGGTTGGAGTAGGGTGGGTCCTCAACCCATTTATCACCGGTAACTACCCATGCCTATTGTGGTGACATTAGTCAACATGACTGAATCCCCTAGAACCACATTTTACACAGTTGAGTGGCTAGCCCTGCTATGGCACACAGGCTGTGATCTATGTTCTCCTATCTTGATGATACTGCATTCTACAGTAGATGCTCAAATCAGTTGATCTGTAAAACTCTTTCTCCTATAGGGCACCATATAGAGTCTGTGCTGCTGCCCACAGCTCCATTCATTAGTGAGTTTGAGATGGAAGTACTCAGCATGGTTTTCAGAGGTGGGAGGAGCCCACAGAGACACATGGAGAATATGCAAACTCCAAACAGGCATTGGCCATTGGTCAGGATCGAACCTTGTACCTTGTGCATGGGAGGCAAAGATATTAACCATAATCTCAACTCGTCTCAACATAATCACTGCTGCAGTAGCCTTAGCTAACTAGGTTATATCCTACCAAGGATATAACAGACGACCAGCCTCCAAAGTTTTAGGGCATCTTAGATGTGCCCACACTGTCAAGCAGCTGGAGCTGAGCTGACTAAAAGAAAAGTTTTGTCTTGAAGCCCTTTAGAGTTTTACTGCTGCCAAAGAGTACGCTCCTCTGAGGCTTTTGAGGATAGACTGTCGGTTTCTGCTTTCCTTAGCGGGGCAGATAAGTTCCCTTTGGGGAAAAAAATCTTCCATTTTCTTTTTTTTTTCTTTTACTGATGTTTTATTACTTTCCCCTAAAGGAAAGTTATTTTAAAGCTGGGAATGTTGTGTTTTAATGGATTATCTTGAGAGAGGCACATACTTTTAAATGGAGTACTCATTTCTGTCAGTTTAAAAGTAGTGTTAACTAACTGATAAAATATTTAATATGGAGGAACTGAATTTTTTTCATTGTGGGGCTGCCATAGTGTTTAAAAGTGCTATTTACTGTGTTTTTTTCCTGTCAAAAAAGATGCAAAAAAAAAAAAACAACTTTTGTGGACTGGTAGTTTTACTGGCATTGTTGCTTGTTTTCCCCAGGATAGAGGCACCATTTTCATCTTAACTATGGAATAGATTGTCAGTCCCATAGTCAATCCTCCTTCCAGGCACAAAATGAAAAAGTTAGGCAAACAGCCTTTACCAGCACAGCAGCCTAGCAATTTGCCTCAGCTGCAGGTGGGTGACTCTGCTGTGGCCAATTGTTGTACCTAAAAAACAGTAATCATTTACCCTGGATCCCTCAGGCATAACACCTGCAACCACAATGGACCAGGTGTTAGCCACATCCTCTGCAGCTGTTAGGGGTTCCCCCAGTGGTCAAGGGAGAGATACTCTTGTCTGTCCTGGGAGAGGAAACAGGGAAGGCTTACCTGTTGTGTCAGAATGCTGTGCCCATCCCAGGGGAAACAGGGGCTGCCATTACTAAATTGGTTGGCCACATTTTCCCTGTCAAAAAGAAACAGAAAACCAAGCATGTATCTACTCATCCTCAAATTTCTTTAGATAGAAGTAGTTTACTGGGCCTGGCTCAGGGTTTGATTAAAGATATTGATCCTTCTTGTAGAGCTGTTTCTGATAAATGAAAGTGGAATGCATCTGTTCCTGAAGAGATTTGATATTCTGAATCTGAACAGGAAGATGCAGCAATGGATTCTGGGTTTTGTCCTCAGATTTCTCAGAGGAGAGCTCACCTTCTGATTCTCCCTGCGGTGACTCTCTTTATCTGAGACTATTGCTAGAATGTCCCAGTGTTTCAGTGGGAGAGCACTGAGGTTTCTCAGTCCCTCAGAAAATACTATGCATTGTTAGAGAAGGATTTTCCAGAACCTACACACATTCCACCTATCCTGTCTACCTTAGAGAATGAGTGTCTTACTGCCTGCAATTGTCCTGATAGCCAGCCAGCTGTCCCTAAAAGGCAGATAGAATGTATAAAGTTCCTTAGTCTTTTACATTTTATACACCATAACCAAACCTGACCCATCAGCTATAGCCTTAGTTGTCTCCTCAGCTGCTGAACACTTAGTTAATTCCAATCCTACTTTTTCTAACAAGGACGGCAGAATTATTGGTAGGTTTGGGGGAAAGTGTATACTTCTGCAACTTTGAATTCCAGAATTTTAAATTGACAGGCTTGTATGTTAAAGTTTATTCTGATATATTGTGAACGTAGGAAGAATTTTTTGTTTGCAGTTTCTTCTTGTGAAGAAAAATCTTTTCTAAATAACTAAATTTTTTTCTGATGCACAGGTCACTACTGCTTGTTTGCAATGTATGTATGACTCTGTTGATACTTCTTCCAGGGTTATGGCCACTGGTAATGTTTTAAGGCGATTTGCTTGGATTCATTCCTAGAACTTCCAAGATGATGCAAAAAATGAGATTTTGAATTCTCCCTAGGATAGAGATTTAGTGTTTGGCCCCTGTGCTACAGAGGAGATCATAAAGTGTGATAAAAGGACCAAAATGATCCAGAGAATCTCTAACATTTTTCAGCCCTCCTTTTCCAAATTGTCCAAGGGATCTTCTTTCCCCTCATCCAACTTCAGCAAAAAGCAGAATAAACAGTCTCAACAGAATTCAGGGAAACAGACATTTAAGATGAACTGGCAAGGAGGTTCCAAAAGGAAGTCTCAAACCTCCCAAAACCAAGGACACTCCAGCAAATCCAGATGACTATTCAAGAGACCTGGTGAACTCCTTGTACACTGGCCTTTATTCTCTTCCAGAAAAGTCTGAATCTCCATTTTTGTGTTTGGCAATAGATTGTTTCAGACAAATGGGCACTGAAATCATTCATCAGGGTTACAGATGGCAGTTGGGAGGAAATTCCTCCTTTCCAAGGAGGCATTCCTCAGCCTGCAGATCAGACTCTCTTGTTTCCTCCTGTTCTTCAACACATGCTGCCCCAGGAGTGATAGAACCATTTCCTCCTTCCTACGTGGGGAAGGGGCTCAATAATGCTTCTAGTCATAAAGAAGAAAATGCTTGGAGACCAGTTTTGGGTCGTTCTTTCCTAAATCTGTTTGTGATAGTGTCCAATTTCAAAATGATGTAACTTCAAAACCTGTTGCCTCTTCTTTCCCTTTCAAATTTCCTGGTAACACTAGGCTTAAAAGATGCTTATTATCACATTCCTATTCATCCAGACAGAAGGTGTTTCTGTAAGGTTTTGTGTGTCTGGATCACATTGCAAGTTCTGAGCCTTACCTTTTGGAGTACCCACTGTACCAGGAGTGTTCACAAGTATCCAGGTCTAGTTATAGATCATTGTAGGCCACAGGGTATCAATATTTTTTCATATTTAGATGACTTGCTTATTTTTGTAAAGTCTTTTTCAAAATGTCATGGAATCTCTCTCTCTTGTTTGAGAGAGTTGTTGCACAAGCTGGAATTGCAGCAAAACATTCAAAAGTCTTTCTTGACTCCCTTACACTGGATTGTGTACCTGGGATGTCAGCTAGAGACCTCAGGAAAATAATAGACCTTTATTTAGGACGATTTCTAAGGTTTTCTGCTCAGACTTTGGTCACTGTGAGGGAATACCTCAAGATTTTGAGTCTCATGGCATCAGTGATTCTCATGATACCACTGGCTACACATGAGAAAGATACACCGCTATCTGAAATCTCTTTGTCCCAACATCAAAACCTATTATACTTTTAGATCCCAGTACTGGGGTTTGTCAGAAGAGAACTCACTTGGTAGAGACAACAGATATCCTTAAAACAAGATCTCCCCTTCTCCCTCCCTTCTCCAAAGCAGTCAGTCATCGGAGTCACTTCAGACTTTGCTTGTAGAACAATTTCAGGAGAGATAAATGTGCAGGGGGTGTGAGACACCAAAGGCAGATACGAGCACATAAATATCAAGGAGATACTTGCCCTGATCAAGGAACTCAATTCTCTGAACCATCTTTGGTCCCCAGGACCTATTCAAGTGGTTACAGACCATACCACAGTGATGTGGTACATCAACAAACAAGAGGGGAACCATATCACACCACCCTTAAAGACTAACCATGTTAGCTTGGGATATAACTTCACAGCACAATCTCAATCTATAGGCATCCTACTTTCTGTCAGAACAAAATTATGTGACAAAAAAAAAAGCTGAGCAGGACAGGACAGACTCTCATGAATAGAAATTAGATCCAGGCATCTTCCAAGATTTGATCAATCTGTGGATAGTTCCTCAAGTAGACCCATTTGCCTCCTCTCTGAACAATAAAATGTCAAAATTCTTTTCCAAGACTCCATACAAAAAGACCTGGAAGACCTATGCCTTTTCTTTCATTTGGCTAGGAATGTTATTGTATTCCTTTCCACTAAAGATTCAGAAGGAATCACCCAAGATCATTGAGGTGACTCCCTTCTTGTCCAAGCAGCCATGGTCTCACTTCTTTTAGAAATAGCTAGGGGCAATTACCACAAGCTTCCTCACAGAATGGATCTACTCACCCAAGAACAGGGGTGTTTGATATACCCTAATATCAAAAAGCTTCTATTCATTGCCTGAATGATAGGGTCTTAATTTCTTTTAAGCACCTGCTTTCTGAGGATGTGCAGCAGGTAATAATAGAGGCAAAAAGCCTGCTATTAGAAAATCATATATTAACAAATGGAAAAGGTTTTCTAGCTGGTAACCAACAACATAACCAGCACCCATTCAGTACTAGTTGTTCTCTGGTTTTACAATATTTGTGTGAGTTATTATCCTATGGCCGTTCTTATCCCCCTATCAAGGTTCATTTATCAGCCATTTCAGCATATCTGTTCATGGATTCTCCTCTTTCAAGGCAGTCACATGTCAAAATGTTCTTGAAAGTGGTTTTGCATAAGAGACCTACAAGTAAACAGATAGGCCTCTCCTTGGGATCTTAATTTTGTGTTAGAGAAACTAACACTTGGTCCATTTGAACCAGCTAATCTGTCTAATTTGAGTTTTTTATATGGAAAGCAGTTTTACTGATTTTTCTGTCGTCTGCAAGAAAGGTATTTGAGTTACAAGCTCTTATGGTGACTTAAGCCTTCTTCATTTTCCACAAGGACAGGTTGCTATGAGAACAAATCATTTTATGCCTAAAGTGGTACACAAATTTACTCTAAGCCACTCTCCACCTCCCCATTTTCTTTTCTGAACCTACAAATGAGGAAGAAAGGATACTCCATACCTTGGATGTCTACAGACAACTCTGGCACCTCTGGTACCATCTTGACATAACTATTTATTTATTTATTTGCTTTTTGTTTACCAGGAAAGTCCACTCGGCCAACAGAACCCATTTTCAGTGGAGGCCTGGGGAGAAAAGCTCCACAGTTCAAGAAATTCACAGTTTGAAGTTACAAAGATGAAATTACAATGAAATTGCAAAGAAATTGCAAGTCATTTACAAGGAAATAGTATATACAAGTGTTGAGATGAACCTGAAACAGGAGTATCTTTGAGCAATAAGGCAATCTTATACAATCAGTTTAAGGTTAAGTATATACATGGCTTATTGTGACTATAATTTCTACATTCAGTAGTACAATTCCATATTAAAAACAGTGATGACAAGAAATAGGGTGGTCTACACATTCTAGGAGGGCTTGCTGCATGTACACTTCCAGCATGAAGAAAATTGGATATGAAGGGAAGTTTTGAAATGGAGGGGTTTTGATCTTTGAACTTTCAGATCATTGGATCAATTGTTCATTTCTAGTGAAGGTAAGAAAAAAGGACAACCAGTGTCAAAACAGACTATTTCCAAATGGTTATCTAAGGCTATTTTTTTTTGTTATACTCATCATGACAAAAGTATTCCAGACAGGGTCAAGGCCCACTCTACAAGGACCTTGGATTCATCTATGGCTTTTTGAAAAGGATTGCTTTCTAGAAGTATTCCAGAAGCTGTTACTTGGACCTCTGTACATACTTGTACAAAACACTGTAAGCTGGATTCCTTCACTAGGTCTAGATCATGCTTTGCTAGGAGCATTCTCTGGGTTGTCTGAAGAAGCTTGTTTTAATAAATACAGACGAAAGTGCTTACATCATTTAAAATTTAGTGTCTGATTCTTGATTTACCCTTCTGCTTCTTCCTACTACTTGTATTATCATACACATAAAACCTACTCAGAAACATACAATAAATGGGCAAGTATGAATCATGTAATCGTCAGGGTATTGCCCAAGTTATGTGATGGTCACATGCTCGAATAAAAACATTTGGTCAAAATGCACATTTCCTGAATGAGCTCACTGTGGATAGAGTTTAGGCTGTTTTTTTGCAAATGTCCCTGAGCTGATTATGTTAAGTCCAGGGCATAGGTTGAAAAGCCCCTGCATAGCAGGTGTGGGGTACTTGTTCCTTGTAGAAAAACTAACTGTTTTGAAAAGCAAATCAGTCATTTTGGTTTTAGTCATGTTGATTTTTAATTAAATAGTTTTCATTCATTTGACATGTATCTTCTTCCACATTGTGAATGTTGCTTGTTCCTGGCTGCAGTACCTACATACTTTTTAATGATGTCCAACCTTCCTAATCAAGATTCTCTTGTAACTTGTGTACATATCTACATATGCCACCTATGTGGTAGTTCATGGGTACATGTTTTTTTCCAAAGGGGATAACTATACATTTCTTGGCATTAAGCTTGAGCCCATGGCTCTGGCACCAGGCATCGGTTTCTATAAGGCTCTTTTGTAGAATATCCACATCATTTGGGGATTCAATAATACCTCCCAGTTTGCAGTCATCTGCAAACTTTGTTAGCCAGAGTCCCTTAGTGTTGGCCTGTACTTCATAGAAGTAGATGCCAAGCAAGAGTGGTCCCAGGACTGAACCCTGAGGTACTACACTTGTCACTTGTCTGGAGCTGGATTTGGAGTCGGCTACTTTTACAGTGTGGGTTCTGTCAGTAAGCCAGTTGCCAACCCATCGAGTGATGAAGGGATTTATGCCCAGCTTAGTAAGTTTATCTATGATTCCAGAGTGGGGGATGGTGTCGAAGGCCTTGGCGAGGTCCAGATAGGCTGTGTGGACCACCTTACCCTCATCCACAGCTCTGGAGACCGATTCGAAGAAGTCAATCAGATTCAGGAGACAAGATTGGCCCTTCACAAACCCAAACTGGGTGGGATCCAGTGTTTGAAGGTTGCCAATGTCTTTGTTTATAAGTTTCATGATAATGTGTTCCATGCCCATGCAGATCAGGCTTGTCAGACTGATGGGATGGTAGTTCCCGGGATCCAAGGCGGATCCTCCCTTGTGGAGCGGGATAACTGTAGCTGTGCACCACTCAGTGGGCACGAAGCCTGAGGTGAGGCTATGATTAAACATGACACTTAGGTGGGGTACCAGTTCATTTTGTAGTTCATGTAGTACACAGCCTGGGATGTCATCTGGTCCCATGGATGCTGTATTCTTAGCTTTGGAGATTGCTGCTTCTACCTGTGTGGCTGTGATTATCGGAATTTGGCAATCTTTTGGTATTGAGATGGGCCTTTTAGGGGGTGAGAGGGGAGTGAAGTTGGCACTAAATCGATCTGCCAGGATATTGGCAATATCGTTGGGATCAATATAGTTAATGCCATTCTGTTGTAGCTCAGAGCAGATCTGAGCATTGCCATTTAGATTCTTGACATAACTATATAATGCCTTGTGGTTGTCTTTGGAATCTTTGGCAATTTTATTTTCGTAACTAGCTTTTGAGGATTTTATGAGGGATCTCAGCTTCTTACTGAGGCTGGTGAGGGAGTTTTTTGCATCCTGGGATTTTCCTCTTTTCTGCAACAGTTTCTTCCTTCTGTTGTATAGTTTGTTTATAGCAGGGAACCAACAGATTGGCTTCCTTTTTTGGAGAAGAGCATCTTGGTTCTATTTGGGATGGCACGATTCAGGCACGAGTGGATGTGCTCGTACAGTGCCTTAGTGTAGGATTCTGCAGTCGAACTTCCAGATCCCGTCTGCATGGGTATTGTGAAGTTTGTCACTTCTGACTTCAGTAGTATGAAGTTGGCTTTGGAGAAGTTTTTTAAGGAGGTTTCCTTACTGAGGGGTGGGGGTGCGATGTGGATGTCAAGGGTGATTTTCTTATGGTCAGACCTGACCAATGAGGGGGTGACCACTGGTGTGGAGCATCTATCTCCCATGTTGGTAATGACCAGGTCTAGGATATTGGAGCTCCTGGTGGGACAATGGATTAGTTGATCCAGGGCGTTGGAATTTATGAATTCCAAGAACCGTTGGGAAAAGGAGTTGGTACCAGAGTAGTTTTCCCAATTAATGTCAGGGTAGTTGAAATCACCCAGTATTAGGGTGTTTGGTTGTATCTTAATATTTTCCAGTATGTTTAGGAAGGTGTAGTGAGAATCTTGGGGTATGGTGGGAGATCTGTAGCAAGCTACAATTTGGATTGCAGTCTTACCTAGTGTTAGTTGGTGAGAAACCTGCTTGTGTTCCTTCCAGTGAGTTTTTTCATGACCAGTCAAATTATATTTATATTCCTGACTAGTAGATGAAATCTCTTTTATAACTGTGCGATAGTATGTGTGTATCTAGATGAGTATTTTATAGAATTACAGCCTAGGAACAGCTAGCAAGATAAGGCTACATTTTTGTCCCCCTCCAGAAGTATACAACCCAGTGTGGCTTAATGCAACTCATTGGTGCAAGGCCCTAACTACAGACTGGGGAAAGTAAAAAAATAAAAATCTGACTTGTCTCTCACTATAATGAGTAGCCATGTTTATGTAACTGTGTTGTGTATGTTGTATGTGTGAGAGTGCATATTTGTTTGCTTCTGTGCTTTGTATGTGTGTGTGTGTGTGTGTGTGTGTGTGTGTGTGTGTGTGTGTGTGTGTGTGTGTGTGTGTGTGTGTGTTTGTGTCTGCATCTCCATTTAATATTGCATATACAGTTGACCACTGCTGTTCCATACTGAATGGTATAACCTTTAACTTTTCACTTCTTCATAAGTATGGTATTCTTGAGTTGCCAATGTACTTTTGCAGAAACATCAGCATGTCTGTAATCATTTCGAACAGCTTCACACCTGCGCTTCTTAACAACAATTTTTATTAATAAACTTGTACTCCCTGTCGGGTGTTCATGAATATGTGATTGGAATTTATTTGCTTATTGAAATAGTAGGAAGAATGTCTGTGAACTCAAGCATATTTAAACTGATTGTGTGTGTGTGTGTGTGTGTGTGTGTGTGTGTGTGTGTGTGTGTGTGTGTGTGTGTGTGTGTGTTTGTATGTGTGTATGTGAAAGTTTGTTTGTGATTCCTGCCAGTTGTTTAGCAGCATCTTCTCAATCTATGTATGATCATGACCCATTCAATGAGTTCCACTTCATTACATATCAGGTAGGGGAAAGGCACCACAGAAATGGGAGAGATTTAGACCTGTTCCCCCTTGCAGGACCCATGTTAAAACCTGCTGTAGACCTTCACTGAAATGGATTCTGGGCATGGGTCTCAGTAATGCACACGTCAAGTAAAACTTCCTTAATAATATTAGACTCATATATAAACTGCAAAATAAATCAAAATATTAAAAATGCCACTATTATTTAATAGCTAGAAAAATGGTAGACAGCAATTTAAATTTTACATATGTATACACACACACACACACACACACACACACACACACACACACACACACACACACACACACACACACACACACACACACACACGCTATGTATGTGTATACCGTATATACTAAGTATATACTAAGTATAACCAAACAGTTCACTTGATCTGTACTGACGAGGTTATTAAAAGTCCAAAACGTAGCATGTATACAGCTAGTGAGGAATGGCTTTATAGGCCTTGATGTACCTATAAAGTTTTAAAAAGTCATGACTGTTCAGAAGTCATGTAGCTGAAACACTAGAATGCCCTTAAGGAGTCATTTGCATATATCCCATCGACTACAGCAGGTTTACGGTATTACACAGTGAAGATCCTTGCTTGGTTGAGTCTTTCTTGCAGTGTGTGTGTGTGTGTGTGTGTGTGTGTGTGTGTGTGTGTGTGTGTGTGTGTGTGTGTGTGTGTATGGGATCTGGACACATGCTCGACTAGCATATGTCCGAATCACAAAACATCGAGCACATATACACGAAAGCGCTTAACATCGACAAGCGCTTCCGTGTATGTGTGCCTGTTTTGTAGATCGAACTACAGTGCGGGTAAGGAAAATTCCCTTTTTCCCCACTGTAGTGCGATCTTGGAGTGAGAATAATAAAGTGGGGGGGTGTGGGGTGCAGGGGGGCAAAGCCCCCCTGCAGAAACATAGATTTTTTTTTTTAACTACACATACACGGAAGCGCTTTTCGATGCTAAGTGCTTTCATGTATGTGTGTTTGATGTTTTGTGATTCGGACATATGCTAGTCGAGCATGTGTCCTAGACCCATATATAAATATATATATTATTTTAGTCATTCATGATCCTCATTTGGTGTTCCCACACATTTCAACATTTCCTAAGGAGGTAAATAAGGATTTTTCCATGTGAGTTTGCAATTTTCTTGACTTATTTTTTTCATTTATATTTTCCTGAGTCCTCCAGATCCTTTCTAGTTGGGCTCTTCTTTTAATACTTCTATGCTGTCTATTTCTTTATATATGTCAAGGTACTGCTTCCTTTTTCATGCTGACCCACTTACTCCAAGAAGCCTCTCTGTATTTGTTCCCTTGTGCAGTATTCAAGCTATTCCACATATGTCTTCATCAGTGTATTAACAGTGAAGTTTGATTCCTATGCTAGGAACAGTTTTATAGTTCCTGAAATGAAGGGCTCTTCCTTCCTGTCCATTGCCATACTAACTTAGATCCCTTAACTGCTCCCATCCATATATGTCTGCTTCTCCCCATATTACTTTTCTGATGTCCAGGAATTCTGTCTTTAACATCTACGTAATCCCAGATCCTCTTGTAGATGGATTCTTTCCAGCACCTATCTCTTAATCCCTACCTCATATTTTTTCCTAAATGTCAGTGATAAGTTCTCTTTGTAGAAAGTCCCCTCCTCATAGTCCTGCATCTTCACTCCCTTCATGCAACTTAACCCATTATGCTCTATTAAATGCTACAGCCTGTGAAGGGAGATGTATCAGATTCATGTCAATTCACCGGAGGCAATTTCAGTGATCGGAAACAGTCAAAAAACAATAACTGAAACTACCATCATCAAACATTACAACATTTTTGAGGGGAGGCAAGCCCTCTTGCACCACCCATGTGGGTGGCGGCACCCTCCACACCCTCAGACATATGTATACCAATGCCAAAGTTGCGCAACAGTGGGAAAAAAACAAACTTCACTGTTGGAGAAAGTAGTTTCAGTGAGCAGCACTTGCTCTTTTTATAGGTTCATAGGTTAGTACTAAGCTAACTGCCCTTGCAAGTCATTGTAAGCCTAACCAATTATCCCTTGTGAGACTCAAACACTGCACCTTGGTTTGTAAGGCAAACACCTTATCCATTAGGCTACCCTCCCAACCCCATTGAAACTGCATTCATCCAAATAACATGTACCCGATGTAAGAAACCTCAATCTCCAGGAAGACTATGTAAGAAACTCCAATCTCCAGGAAGACTATGTAACAAACCCCAGTCTCCAGGAAGACTATGTAACAAACCTCAGTCTCCAGGAAGACTATGTAACAAACCCGTCTCCAGGAAGACTATGTAACAAACCTCAGTCTCCAAGAAGACTATGTAACAAACCCCATTCTCCAGGAAGACTATGTAACAAACCCCAGTCTCCAGGAAGACTATGTAACAAACCTCAGTCTCCAGGAAGACTATGTAACAAACCCCAGTCTCCAGGAAGACGATGTAACAAACCCCAGTCTCCAGGAAGAGTAAGGCTAGGAGTTAGGAGTTCCTGTCTTACAATTTTACAATGTGCTTCACCAAAATACTCTTCAAGTAGGACCCGAATTTTATACACCAAAGGATGACTAAACCATACTGAGATATGTCTTATGACATAAATAATTCACGGGAGAATCACAATCTTGATAGTGCTCATTTTTCAAACTGTTGTATGTGTCCTATCATCCTCCTTTTGTAAAATTTTACTTACTTTCTTCTAAAGATTTTCCAAGTTTCTTATAACCATCCTTTCATATATATAGCCTACCTCTAGGTGGGAAACTCTACCTCTTGTATCTCACCAGCTGTACGTCATCCTTTTTTTTCTCCCACCCTGACCAGTTCTGTTTTATTACATTTCAGTTCAAGGCCTGACACTTTGCTGTATCTGTCAAATATATCCAACACCATTCGTAAATCTTACATGTTTTCACCCATTAAAATACAATCATCAGTATACAGTGGAAATATGGCTTTGTCCACAATATTTTTTTGTGATGTTTCATAACCTCAAAAAGCCAACTATTCAATTAATAACAGACATAGTTCTGGTGATAAAGGCTATCCCTTTCTAGCCCCTCAGGATATTTTTCCTTTAGTAAATATCATTGTATTTATTAGAATATCAGAGGTGAGTTTAACATGTTATCTTAATCCTTTGAATGAACACATCCCTCAAATCACTTCTCCACAATGCTTTCAAACAGAAAATCCCAACATACTGCATCAAAAACATTTTTAATATTGAGTAAAACTACCTCTCATTTGATGGGTTTCATGAAAACTATCTAAATTCCACCAATTGTTAATATTCTGACTGTCTTTAATGAATCCATTTTGTTCTGTCCATAAAATTTTGGGTAATACCCCATCCAACCTCTTTGCTAAGATTTCTGCCAAAATTTTTATGTCCAGATTTAAGAGTAATATCAGCCTGTAATTAACTAAATATGTTTCATTCCCTTCCTCTTTTTGTATCAGAGTAATTCTAGCATGTTTCATGTCATGTGGGATTGTTTTTTTTTGTCCTCCAAATTTTCTTATGTTCTAATAAAACAGATGTAACTTCTTTTAATCTGTTTTCAACTACTCCTACCCCTTCAGGCTTCAACCTCAACAATTCCACCCAGATCCCAGATGCCTTTAACAATTATTTTACAGAAGCCATTCAAACTCTAGCTAATTCATTACCCACACCTACTGCTTCCTTACCAAATACCTCTAAAACCTCATCTAATACCTTTCATATTCAACCTGTCGCTACATCTCATATTTTTAAGCTTCTCAAAAAACTTAAACCTTGTACCCCATCTGCTGACCAACTCCCATCTGAATACCTACAAATTGCTGCAAAAGCTATAGCCTACCCCATATCCATACTTATAAACAGGACTATCTCTGAAGGAAAAATCCCTACCTTATGGAAAATATCTCACATAATTCCTCTACATAAAGGGGCTCTTCTACTGAGCTTTCAAACTTTCGCCCTATTGCCTTACTCTCTCCATTATCAAAGATAATGGAAAGATGCATACACAAACAAATTCTCAACTACCTTCTACAAAATAAACTTCTAGCCAACTGTCAACATGGCTTCAGACCTTTCCACAGCACTACAACTGCCCTTCTTTCCTTCACTGACTCTATTAATAATAATCGAATAATAACCTCTTTTCCTCCTCAAGACTGTTCATAGACCTGTCAAAAGCCTTTGATATGGTTAACCATAATATACTTCTTGACAAACTAAATCTCTATTCACTTGACTCACAAGCACTTCAATGGTTTAGGAGTTATCTCCAAAACAGGCAACAAGCAGTGCTTTGGGACAATAACCTATCTTCTTTACTCCCAGTAAATATTGGTGTTCCACAAGGCTCAATCTTAGGTCCCCTTCTTTTTTCATTATTTATCAATGACCTACACTTGAATATACCTCAAGCCACCTGCATTCAATATGCTGATGACTCAACTTTAATCTGCACTGCAAAAAATGTTCCCTCCCTCCAGTCCCTCACCCAAACGGTTTTCCAAAATGTAGAAAATGGTTTTTGCAACAATGCCTCCTCCTTAATCCCAAAAAAACAAAACTACTTCTCTTTACTCCTACTCACAAATCTCCCACACCATTCTTCACTATATCCTCTAATAATGCTACCAATATTAACCCAGATATGACCACTACCTATTAGGTTTAACTATTGACAACCATCTTAATTTTGATGACCATATTAACACCACCATTAAAGCTGTTAACAACAAAATTGGTACTCTCTATAGAATTAAACCCTTCCTTACCCCATTAGCTAGAAAATACATTGCCCAGACCCACCTTATCTCCACCCTTTTCTATGCCTCTGCTATATATACTAAATTATCTAAAAATAACATTACCAAACTCTCTACCTGTTACAATAATATAGCTAGATTCAGTACTGCTACTCCCCTCAGAACTCACCACTGTCTTAACCTCAAACAACTAGATTGGTTAGAACTGAATAACCACCTACTCTATCAACAGTTACTTATCATTCATAAGACCCTTTTCTACCCTGATAATACCCCTAGCCTTACTACATTGATCTCACCCTATAAAAACCTAGCTACTCTACGCTCTGCTAATAAACTCCTAGTATCCTTGACTAAATCTTACAATAAAGCTGGGGACTCACTATTTTCAAATACTGCAGGAAAACCTGGAATCAACTCCCTCATGAAATATCTAACCAAAACTCTACCTCTCTTTTCAAAAACATATCAAAGAACATCTTAAAACTCAGTGGCTTTGTCCTTGTGCTAACCCTGACTGAAATTGCTTCTCCACTACTCCTAACTTTCCTCCCCTCCCTTGACTATGCCTCTAAATAAGACTTTCAATTTTTAGACGCTTTTACATCTTAGAAATAGGCTATACTATAAATTCTTTGTCTCATTCAATTCTATCTTTGTGTTTTGCATATCTGTTTTGTTAGACTAACTGTATATGATGCATATCTATATAATTGTCTGTTTTTGTCATTTGTTTTTAAACAAGGCTACCTTTGTACTTTGTACTTTTTCTTTCATATCGTTGTTTTGTTTATATTTTTTGTTTACTGCTAGTGTTGGAGCTTTTCTCCCCGGGCCTCTACTGAAAACGGATGTATGTCCAGCTAGACTAGCCCGGTCAACAAATGTAAAATAAAATAAATAATAAATAAATAAATTTTTTCCCCACTAATAATGTTCATTGGGAAATCCATGCAGGCCTGGTATTTTCTCTCTCCATATGTTCTGAACGGCTATCTGGATCTCCTAATGTAATAGGAGTATTTGTCTTTGACTGGTCCTCTTCACCTGCTGCCCTCCAATAAAACCCTCCTTCTGTGCATGCCCCCTCATATTCCTGGTATATATTTCTTTAAAATATGGTCCAAAGACCTCCCTTATTTGACTCTAACATCTGTCCATCTTTATCATTTATGCTGTCCACTATCTGCTATTGATATTTTGCTTTATAAAAAAAGTTTGTTGAATTAACTATCTGGACTGGAGCAAAACTCTTTTGGCTATAATATATGAGCCTCTGCCAAACACATATCTGTTCTGGGAGCATGTTGTGTCAATGAACATAATCTTGGTAAATCCAAAAAAAGAGTGCTGTTTGTTGAAATTACTTTCACCAAGTTTGTGTGTGTGTGTCTGTGTATTTATATATATATATATAAGGCCTTCCCATCCTCCAACTTGCTCCTGGTATAACCTTTATTTTTTCAACACTGTTATACAATTGGAGCATCATTATACAAAATTGCAACAGATATAAAATGTACAAAACAATGACGTCATTAACGGCAAGAAACTACTGAATTACAATCCTAATTCGAAACATTTTTCAGAATAGTCTATTTTATATGTAAGTCTATATGTTTTACAAATTGTCCAGTACCTCCCTTTCTAAAATGCACATCTGTACATAGCTCATAAACCCCAGTTGTGACTTGAACATCAATTACACCACAGCTGATACATCAGTCTCTGTATTACATTTACTTTCAGTTATTCCTCTTTTTTTCACTTCTGGGAATTGTTCACACTGCAGGAAACTGGTGATACAGCTCCATAACTGATTCTATGATGTCTCCCCCTGGTATCTCAGTAGTAGCCATCTTATGTATCAGAGTCGGATCTCTTCTTGTACCCATCGTATGTAGCAGAGTCAGATCTCTTCTCATACCCATCATATGTAGCAGAGTCAGATCTCTTCTCGTACCCATCTTATGTATCAGAGTCAGATCTCTTCTCGTACCCATCATATGTAGCAGAGTCAGATCTCTTCTCGTACCCATCTTATGTATCAGAGTCAGATCTCTTCTTGTACCCATCTTATGTATCAGAGTCAGATCTCTTTTCGTACCCATCTTATGTATCAGAGTCACATCTGTTCTCGTACCCATCATTATGTATCAGAGTCACATCTCTTCGCGCTCATCCATCTGTACGTAGAGTCAGATCCTCTCTTCTCTCCACATCTTATGTATCAGAGTCAGATCTCTTCTCGTACTCATCCTATGTATCAGAGTCAGATCTCTTCTCGTACCCATCTTATGTATCAGAGTCAGATCTCTTCTCGTACTCATCTTATGTATCAGAGTCAGATCTCTTCTCGTACCCATCTTATGTATCAGAGTCACATCTCTTCTCGTACCCATCATACGTAGCAGAGTCAGATCTCATCTCGTATCATCTTATGTATCAGAGTCAGATCTCTTCTTGTACCCATCTTATGTATCAGAGTCAGATCTCTTCTCGTACCCATCTTATGTATCAGAGTCACATCTCTTCTCGTACCCATCATACGTAGCAGAGTCAGATCTCTTCTCGTACCCATCTTATGTATCAGAGTCAGATCTCTTCTCGTACCCATCTTATGTATCAGAGTCAGATCTCTTCTCGTACCCATCTTATGTATCAGAGTCAGATCTCTTCTCGTACCCATCATATGTATCAGAGTCAGATCTCTTCTCGTACCCATCTTATGTATCAGAGTCAGATCTCTTCTCGTACCCATCTTATGTATCAGAGTCAGATCTCTTCTCGTACCCATCTTATGTATCAGAGTCACATCTCTTCTCGTACCCATCATATGTAGCAGAGTCAGATCTCTTCTTGTACCCATCTTATGTATCAGAGTCAGATCTAATCTCATACCCATCTTATGTATCAGAGTCAGATCTCTTCTTGTACCCATCTTATGTATCAGAGTCAGATCTCTTCTCGCACCCATCTTATGTATCAGAGTCAGATCTCTTCTCGTACCCATCTTATGTATCAGAGTCAGATCTCTTCTCGTACCCATCTTATGTATCAGAGTCAGATCTCTTCGCACTCCATCTTATGTATCAGAGTCAGATCTCTTCTCGCACTCCATCTTATGTATCAGAGTCAGATCTCTTCTCGCCCATCTTATGTATCAGAGTCAGATCTCTTCTCTCCATCTTATGTATCAGAGTCGGATCTCTTCTCGTACCCATCTTATGTATCAGAGTCAGATCTCTTCTCATACCCATCATATGTATCAGAGTCAGATCTCTTCTCGCACTCCATCTTATGTATCAGAGTCAGATCTCTTCTCGCACTCCATCATATGTATCAGAGTCAGATCTCTTCTCGCACCCATCTTATGTATCAGAGTCAGATCTCTTCTCGCACTCCATCTTATGTATCAGAGTCAGATCTCTTCGCACTCCATCTTATGTATCAGAGTCAGATCTCTTCTCGTACCCATCTTATGTATCAGAGTCGGATCTCTTCTCATACCCATCTTATGTATCAGAGTCAGATCTCTTCTCGTACCCATCATATGTATCAGAGTCAGATCTCTTCTCGTACCCATCTTATGTATCAGAGTCAGATCTCTTCTCATACCCATCATATGTATCAGAGTCAGATCTCTTCTCGTACCCATCTTATGTATCAGAGTCAGATCTCTTCTCGTACCCATCTTATCTATCAGAGTCAGATCTCTTCTCGTACCCATCTTATGTATCAGAGTCACATCTCTTCTAGTACCCATCTTATGTATCAGAGTCAGATCTCTTCTCGTATCCATCTTATGCATCAGAGTCAGATCTCTTCTCGTACCCATCTTATGTATCAGAGTCAGATCTCTTCTCGTACCCATCTTATGTATCAGAGTCAGATCTCTTCTCGTACCCATCTTATGTATCAGAGTCACATCTCTTCTCGTACCCATCTTATGTATCAGAGTCAGATCTCTTCTCGTACCCATCTTATGTATCAGAGTCAGATCTCTTCTACTCCATCTTATGTATCAGAGTCAGATCTATTCTCGCATCATCTTATGTATCAGAGTCACATCTCTTCTTGTACCCATCTTATGTATCAGAGTCAGATCTCTTCTCGTACCCATCTTATGTATCAGAGTCAGATCTCTTCTCGTACCCATCTTATGTATCAGAGTCAGATCTCTTCTCGTACCCATCTTATGTATCAGAGTCACATCTCTTCTCGTACCCATCATATGTATCAGAGTCAGATCTCTTCTCGTACCCATCTTATGTATCAGAGTCAGATCTCTTCTCATACCCATCATATGTATCAGGGTCAGATCTCTTCTCGTATCCATCTTATGTATCAGAGTCAGATCTCTTCTCGTACCCATCTTATGTATCAGAGTCAGATCTCTTCTCGTACCCATCTTATGTATTAGAGTCACATCTCTTCTCGTACCCATCTTATGTATCAGAGTCAGATCTCTTCTCGTATCCATCTTATGCATCAGAGTCAGATCTCTTCTCGTACCCATCTTATGTATCAGAGTCAGATCTCTTCTCATACCCATCATATGTATCAGAGTCAGATCTCTTCTCGTACCCATCTTATGTATCAGAGTCAGATCTCTTCTCGTACCCATCTTATGTATCAGAGTCAGATCTCTTCTCGTACCCATCTTATGTATCAGAGTCAGATCTCTTCTCGTACCCATCTTATGTATTAGAGTCACATCTCTTCTCGTACCCATCTTATGTATCAGAGTCAGATCTCTTCTCGTATCCATCTTATGCATCAGAGTCAGATCTCTTCTCATACCCATCATATGTATCAGAGTCAGATCTCTTCTCATACCCATCTTATGTATCAGAGTCAGATCTCTTCTTGTACCCATCTTATGTATCAGAGTCAGATCTCTTCTCATACCCATCATACGTAGCAGAGTCAGATCTCTTCTCATACCCATCTTATGTATCAGAGTCAGATCTCTTCTCGTACCCATCATATGTATCAGAGTCAGATCTCTTCTCTTCCCTTCACCATTATTTATCACACCTAGTACTTTGTTGTCTCACAGCCTACTCTTTAGTAGTACTGGTCTCTGTGGTTTCTTCTTTATTTTTACTAGGAAATGTGTTTTCTTCTGTCATATTTGATTTAGTTTCTACCTGGTCCTATTACTGCCAATGTCTGTTACTTCATTCATTTGAGTATTTATATTGTCTCTAAAACTTCTGTCTGGTGTGTGTCTATTATCTGTTGAGTTCTGTATCCTCTGATTTTTTCAGAGAATTTCTTATCTTGTTCACTGTGGTATGGCCATCTTTCCTAGTCTTTTTTCTCCTTGACTGAGCGTAGTTTGGACTTATTTGCTTCTCATTCTATTTCCTTGTCTGTAACAAAATGTTCCAACCCTGTCCTTGAGTTGTAATATCTTTACCTTCTCTTTTTTGTAAAACTGCTATACAGCTGCAATATTTGTGAATATCCTTTGATCCATGTTGTTACAATTAATATAGTTGGGTAAACAACCAGGATGGAGAAGCCTTGTTTAGCTAGTTTCCTCTTAAAAAAATCTTTCACAAAATAAATGTGAACTTGCTGCTAAAGAAGCCCTCTGTATTTTCTGCTGTACTGGATAATTGAGTCTCTTCTATGAAAAAGTTGATGGCCATAAGATTGTCTCTACAATCACCTGATTTAGATTTCCTCCTTCCAATTCTGTGAATCATTTCTGTTTTGAAAACAAATTTAGATGGAAGTTTTGGGCCCTCTCTTGTCATACTTTCCACACATTCTGGTAATTCCTGAGTACAGTACTCACACTTTTGGGTAAATAATTTAGCATTGAACTCTGGCTACTATTTTCTAAATCATTCACTTTCAGCTTTAATATATGTATTTTTTCTTTCTAGCTTTTATTGCCTATCTGATTTTTCAATTCTTAGCTTTTTCATTTTTTGCTGTCCTCTAAAGTAATGGCAAATTGCACATGCATGCTGGTATGTGCCTCCTGAGTATACTGTACAGTATAATTACTGAAGAACAATGAATGAGGCTAATAAATTGTTGCAAGATATAGCAAATAAATATGCTGGCATGTGTTCCATAGCTAAATCAATAAATTTAATAAAGTTATAGCCACTAAATCATTTGATATTATAACTAGGAAGGATATCTGGAAAGTTTTAAATCACTATAAAATTCCCTTTAGATATATGACAATGATAAAGAATCTATAACAAAAAACAAAAATGTTTATTTAATTAAATGGATAAACATTCAGGCATATTAATTTTTCAACAAGAGTGAAGCAAGGATGCCCTCTTTCTGCAACACTATTTGGGTCAGCCGTTAATCTATTATTAGTTAACTTGCAGAACCAAACAGTCTTACAAAAAATCAGAACAACAATATTATTCCTTCTTTGATTGCTTATGCTGATCCTTCATTAATATCTCACACTTTTGAAAAAGATATTTCAAAAATAAATTATGAGTGAACACAAGCAAATAAGATAACTGGATATGTAATCAACTAAGAAAAAATCAGAATCCTTGCATTTAAGAAAGAGGAAGACTTATTTCAATGGATGTACAGTTGTGATAACCTATGACGTTTATTTGAAAAAGATAAATATAATTTTATTGAGAGCATTCAAAATGTTTTTTTTAATTAATTGGAAGAATAAATACAGTAAAATGTCAAATTTACCTTTGATTTTATTTCCATTGCAGAATCTATTAACACCCCCTAAAAGTGAGTGGTTCTAACAAGTCAAAAGAATTGTCAATACATTTTTGGAGGGGTGGTTCACCATGTATTCCTTATATATATATATATCGGTGTGTGTGTTTAATTGCTATCAGTTTTTAATTTCAAGTCAGTGTCCAATTGAATAATTTAAAAGATGTGTTTCTATACAGAAGAGATTTTAATAGTCTATTTAAAAAGTAGTAGTGCCCTGTGAAAATATATTATTATTATTTGTTATCCAATAATGCGATATATAAACCTATAGGTAACATTATTTGGGTGGATTATAAAGAAAATCAAACGTGAAATTGTAATTTAGAAAATGCTTTGTATAATGAATTACAAGCTTTATTTGTTGAAGGATTACAGTTAAGAAGGAAAACAAAGCTACTGGATGTTAAAAAATATGCTGATAATGTAGTTGTACCTTTAGAGAGAATCAAGTGGGAGAATAAATTGGAATTTAAAATTTATCACCAAGAGAGTGGCTACAGGCATTGCATAGAATTATAACAATTCACAAATCCATAAAAGATAGATCTGTGCAACACAAAACCATGTACATAATCCATATTACTCCCAATAGATTGTTTTAGATGCACATAAAAAATAACGCAACATGTTGGCATTACTTTGGATAGGGGTTATCCAGAGACCTTGATGAGGGGTATCAGTGATGACATCATGAATGGGTCAGGTAACCAATACAAACCCTTATTAGGGAAGGGTTTGGGGGCTGTGAATTGCAATGGAAACCCCACTGATTCACCTTTTGGGTGTTCTTCTGGGACCACTAGGAATTCTGTTAACTGTACTCCCTTCAGTAGGGCTTTAATTCCCCAACATAATTTAGTGTCCCAAGCAGTTAAAAATATAATCTGAAAGACTTGGAACATTTTAAGGCTATCTAATAATGTTGTGGAGGTCCTGGGACAGGAACCACACTTTGTCAATAAAGGAACCAAGAATATAAAGAACTCTGCCGAGTTTTTTTTTATTATGATCTAATTGGTGAACCAAGAAGGGGTACTTGGTAATATGGGGCTTGTGATCAGTGTAGATTTATTTACCAGTGTGACCTCCTGTTATTAGAAAATCATTTAGGGACATGGGTTTTCCCATGTAAAAGTAACTGCAACACCAAAGGTTTAATATATCTTGCTAAATGTATGGAGCGTGCACTGCCTTTTACATGGGCAAAGCAGAGCAAACCCTCAGAAAGGGTATATATGAACATAATTATGATATATTGAGAGCAAATTCAAACAATACTTTGTACAGACATTTTATTGAATATAATAATTTTATGCAACTATTATTCATAATTTTAGAAAAAGTGTATATTAACTCACATGGTGGAGCATGGGAAACCATCATCGAATATAAGAAGGTATTGTGGCAGATTAAATTGAATGCCATTAATAAGCCAGGCATAAATGATCATGTCTTGATTGCCCCTGTTCTTAAATTGAAGGTGGCTAAGCTATAATAATAGCCATAATATTATTATTATTAGAATTTGTTATGTTTTTTAAGAAGTTTGAATCTATAATGTTTTTATTATATGTTTTTAATCTCAATGTTTTTGAATTGAAACTCAAAGTGTGACTGGTATCTGCATTGGGTTAATGTTAACTTAAATATGTTGGGTTAACTGTATTAATTGGGGAAGCTGATGCTTCTTTGTTAATTACTAGCATTATTGTTTTGTATTTATATGCTGGATTTTATATCCATTTTTTGTTCTGACAATGTCTTGTTCATTTGATGGCCAAAAGCGTTCACTCAACATCTCATGATTTTTAAATGTTTTCATTTTTGTGAATTTATCTGATTTTTTTTTTTTTGTTTATTAAATGTGGGAGAAAAAAAGAACCATTTGGTATTTGTCATTAATCCCAGGGAGACCACCCATAGTGTACCTTCTGTTTTCTTGTTTTTTTTTTCTGTATGTACGCTATGGCACTTTTCTTTCTAGTTACTGGTTGAAGTTCAGCACTGGGATGGATCAGGTGAGAATGGACAATGGAAGGTAACTCTTGTTTTCTGGATCCTTTTCCCCTCCACTTGATGAAGCACTGGTGGATTTGGCCCATATTACTGGAGCATTTACCAAACCAAAAAGGTAGTGATGGACTTTGACCACTGGCTAATGACTGATTTTAGTTTCTGTTTATCCTAGTAATAGACGGGAACTATGTGTCAGCTAGTTTAATGGACTCTGTTGGATTGTTGGAGAAAAAAAATTACAAAATTATGGAACATTCAAATTGACAATGCACATTTTAGAGAATGTGTTAGAAGGGGCATTGTCCTGATGGGTTTATGATAGTCTACGTTTCCTAATGGGACTGATTTTGGGTCGTGTTTATATCAAAATGTAATAAAATTGTTGAATAAGCAGGGCCTTAAATTGTTGGATTTAATGATAAAACAGAATGAGCATATTATTATTGGTTTTGTGGGTGAGGTTAAACTAATGAACTCAAACATTAAGGATGATCTCCTTTTTGATTTTTGTAGGGATGATTATTACAGTACCTTGAAAAGGGTGGATCATTTTTGCCTCAAGATGAAAAACAGAAAAACTAGGAAAATGGGTAGAGATCTTAAGCAATACCAGTTAGGTATAGCATATCTACTATGAGGTAACCAGAAACATTTGAAGTTAACAGTGTCTAATTATGGCCATGGTAGAGGCCATGGTGGTTTATCTAATAGGAGGACAGTCCTGAATACCTGTTCTATGTACAAGCACCAACTCATCAATTTTAAAGAATAAACAAGACTGATAATGGTATCTCATTTTGTTTACCTATAACTATCATGCAACTTAAAAAAAAACTATCTACTATTTCTAATCTCAGTCTTAATAATTTTTATTAACAAACATGGTGTTGAGAAAGAAAAATAAAACTCTGAAGCTGTGGTGTGACTTCATCAAAAAAGCAATATCAACTTGGAAACATTTGCAAAAATGTTAAGGAGACTCTGAGAATCTTCCTAATCTTTGGAATAATCTTAATGGATTATTTTATAAAAAAAAAACTCAAACATACATTTAGATCATTGGGTAGTTGTAGAAGTTGTAATTTCTTATAACAAATATCTATGCTATATCTCTGCTCCATGGTTTATTCTGTCTGTGTTCTGTTTTCAATACATGCTTGTCTGGGCGATTGTTTGCTGCTTTTTCCTTTTGAGATATTATTAACCAGGCAGTTAATATTGATAATATATTTTCTTCATTACAGGAGAGTTTGGCTGATGCAATTTAACATTGTATTTTTATTAGCTACTTATTATTGATATCCTATATCCTTATATGTTTGGTGAAATTCATGGTTGCTATTATTGTTATTGGCTTTTACTGTGTGTTGCATTCATGGAAGAACATTTGTAAATCATAATGTTTTATGAAACATAATAGTTAAAGTTATGATTATTACAAAAATATACCACAGAAAAAAGGAGGTATGACTTAGCTTTCAAAATTAACCTAGTCATATAATGTGGACTACATAAACTATAGAAACTACTTACTTTTCTTATCAAATATTCCAAATCTAACTGTGAACTCAGCTTGATATCAAAGACTGAAAGTAATAAAAGTATCGGTCTTCCCCATTAGGCTGAAGCCCATTTGTGCTCTAGCAGTGGGAATTTCCTCAGATCTGTTACAGTGACTGATGTATAGAGTTGCCATTATTTAGGCAGGTATAAAGAAGTTACTCTCACATACAACCCTGTTAGGAAAATGTGTAATAGTAATATGCATGCTTAGTGCATTCAAGGTTTAAAAGGGTTAATACATTTATTCTGTTCACACTGCATGAATCTGCACAATTAGAAACGTAACAAGAAGCATTTCATTTCTGCTAATGTCATGAAAATAACATGAGACATTTCATTTCTGCTAATGTCATGAAACTTAACAAAGAGATATTCTTTTCTGCTTATGCTATGAGAAAGTATGCAGCTGCTAGAAGCTTTGATAAAGAAAACAATAGATGCTTGAAAGTATAAACCATAGTCAGCATTACTTGTACCAAAGCTAGAAATGTACCTTGAATCTAGACAAAATGTAACACATGTATTAGAACAGTACAATTGAAGAACTGAAAAGTTAAAATGGACTAAAATAAGCCCAAGGCCAGGTTGTTTTTCTCAAAATGTTTTGCAAAACAGCAGATAATCTAACTTAGTCAGCAATAAGGCTAGTAACATTTTCTGTAGAACATACAGAAAGCTGTGTCTAACTATGTCAGCAATAGAATAGTAACATTTTCTGTGTGACAGGAAGAGAACTGTATAAGAATAACATACTAATCACCAGTAATTCAGACAAACCTTGTGCCTACATGCTTCGTCTCCTTGCTGCAAGTAATAAAGGGTACCTTGCTTGAACCTAATGTGAATTGGTCTTTGAAATTTTTTCCTTTGACAGATTGGTCCTTCGGACCAGAACCCTCTCTTCACCTCGGATCAGACGGCCAGGTGGTTGAAACCACACGGGGAAGAAACCAAATTGGTTCTTCTTATATGGAAAGTCCTCTGACTGAATTGTCGTTTAAAAGAGACCAGCCACTTTCTGATCTGTGACTGAAGGACGGGTCTCCATGAATTGGTGATCAATCACGTGGGCTCAGGTAAGGTGAATCTACTTTTTTCTGTTTTCTGTTTTAGATCAGGGACTAGATGTGTATTGTTTTTTTCAGACTGTATTTTTGTTACAAGTCAGGGACAAAAAAGATTACTGTCTTGTCATAAATCAGGAGAAACAGAATAAGTAGGCAGTCATTCTGAAGAGACTATAACAAAATCCATGGTACCACGTTAAAAATAAAGAGAAGTTACATAACGAATCAAAGGGTAGAACAAAATGGGTAATAATTGCACAAAAAGACCCCAAAAATCCGCTTTTAACAGAAGATGCAACATATATGCAGTCGCAGCTCGCCGACAATATTAGACATTATTCAAAATGGGTTGATAAATATGAATTTGATGGAAAATTCAAAAAATCCTCACTTATCAAACTTATCAAACAGCTCAAAACCGATTCCAAAGGTCGGGTAAAAAAGCAACGTCGATTAGGAATTTCTCAGGCACACAGGTGGCTTGAGGAAGTAAACCATAGGGAACAAAAGAACAAAAATTCAAAAGCAATGTTTTTAGATAAGGAGGACAATAACTTAGTAATAGTATCAGCACCTCCGCCTCCCTTACCGGAATATGAAGCAAGAGAACAGGTTAGTCCACCCTCATGATATCCTGTAGTCACTGAAGATAGAGATATTATGAAACTAAAACTGACTAAAATTTGAGATCCCATCGGGACCAGGTCCCGAACAAAGGCAGGTAACTCAGATGAAGGCATCGAGTTATGGCAAATGGTTAAGAATTCACGATCTATAAGTGAAGAAGAAGAAATATGCCCACTTATAGAAGTACCCAATCCTCAGGCAGGTCAAGACAATCAGGACCCAACTATTTTAGTGTATAGACCTTGGACTCTGGAAGATATCCGGAAAGCCACTGAGGGAATTCCCCATCCAAAGGTTAATTTTAGAAAATTCTCAGATGATTCACAAGGAATGAGGCTGAGTTATAACCTAAACGGAGAAGAGATAGAAAACATAGTTCGACAGATTGTAGGGCTGGATTGGTACATGATTAGTGGGAACTGGAATCCCTGTGACTCTGCACAAAGACCCCTCCCACATAGCAGCACAGAATTAGACACCAGAGTAAAATGTCTTACAGACCTCATCTCTGAAAAATGGAAACCTAGGGCAGACTGGACTTGCATTAATCAATGCATCCAACAAGAAGGTGAAACAATTGACCGGTACTACGCCAGATTGTTAGAGTGTTTTAATAACCACTGTGGAATGCAGGTTCCTGAAGATCAAACACAAGATTCCCCATATGAACAGCAGTTAAAGAATGCATTTTTAAAGGGCAGTATTGCACCTATAAGCAGTTTTATTACAAAACATATGGTAGACCATCGTACAAGCAGGTTACAATCATTACTTGAATATGCTAGGCATGCCGAAAGGCATTTTAATAGCAAAAAGAAAAAAAAAGCTCAAGTATTTTCTGTAGAAGACGGAGCAGAAGTTCATGTAGTACAGTCCGGGAAAAAGGGCAAGAAAAATGCACAGGGAAACAAACAATCTGATCAACGATCAGAGGACTTTGAAGGGTGAAAGAAAAGGGGAGAATGTTTTAAATGCGGTAAAAAGGGACATTTGGCAAGGGATTGCAAGAAAAACAAGAAGGCAACAACAGAAGACAAGGAGGGTGAGGACTGACTATATGGTAGTCAGGAATCACTAGAAGGAGCTAGTGAAGAAAGGACAAATGAGAATGTGATAGAGAGAGTAGAGGAAGTGCAGGAAGTTAGTGACAATGAAGAGAATGAAATATTAGACCTAGCTCTATTGAGCTTGGAGCTTTATTTAGCAGACACAAAACCAGAAGTTACACTCTTGGTAGAAGGGAGGGAAGTCAAATTCTTGTGTGACTCAGGGGCATCATGAACCCTGATACATCCCTCCAAACAGCCTTAAAACACAGAGTCACCTGATTACATACTGGTCAAAGCAACTAATGGACAGCTGTATCAGGAGCCTCTCTCCCGTAACATTGCAATAACTGATCCAGTTTCAGGATTGACTCAGAAAAGCAAAATTGTTGCTTCTACAAAATGCCCAGTGAACCTCTTGGGCAGAGACCTCATACAGCTATTTGATATAGCAGTAGTCCCAAACATGCAGGGTATGGAAGCACAGCAACAAATTGATACCTTTGCAGTGCAACTGGAGGGTGAAATGTTTTATTGGTACAGCCAGGACTTGGTTACGACTGGTCCAGAGACTGTGACCAAAGAGTTAATGAATGTAGTCATCAGCAAGTTCCCCTCCCTTGACATTGATAAGCAACACCTGCTGCACTGTACCCTGTATTATTGTAACACACCAGGACCTGATAAGGAATATGAGCAAGAATTATTTAAGACTCATGCAAACAGATTGGTATTGCGTAACCTGTACTGGGACACAGAAGGGAACAGTGTAGCCAGCTGTTCATTGCCCCAGGATTTTTTTGCACTTTATAAATCTAATCGATTACCACATGTTAGCTTAACCAAAAACAGAAATATAGAATGGGCAGACCTAGGAGAAAAAGTCACGAGATGGGAGAAACAGACAGAACTAGAACTGTCAGAACAGGTAATACAAATACAGAAGTTGAATTGGATAACTCAGACCAACCCAGCTGTGCACTTGCAGTCTAGCGAGGACAGCTGATTGACACTCCTGTTAGAGGAGGAAGAGAATGCCTTACAAAATATATCAGAGACCCTGTGGTCAAAAGGAAAATCAGATGTAGGACTCATTGGTACAGCGGGACCAGTTACTATCACGCCAAAGTCAGCATTCAGACTACAAAAAAGACAGTATCCCTTAAGAAAAGATGCAGAGGCAGGGATAAAGCCTATTATAGCAGCCTTACTTAAAGGAGGGATACTAGTAGAATCTCCCAATTCACCATGTAACACACCCTTATTTCCAGTTAAAAAGGCCAATGGAGAATGGCGTACGGTCCAAGATTTACAAGCTGTAAATGATGCAGTAATACCAAGAGCACCTACGGTGCCAGACCCACACACTCTGTTGAATGATCTGAAACCTCAACAGAAGCATTTTTCTGTGGTAGACATCAGCAATGTGTTATTTTCGATACCGATACACCCTGATAGCCAGTACTGGTTTGCATTCACATTTCAGGGGAAAAGGTATACATATACGCGACTACCACAGGGATATTGTGAAAGTCCAACAATATTCTCACAAGAAATGGCAAGCAACTTGGTGGGATTCACCCCACCAAGAAGCAGTCAGATTTTACTTTATGTTGATGACATCTTGCTGGCAGCCCCCACCCAGCAGGAATGTAGAGAAGATACCATAGCACTTCTACGATTTTTAGCCTCTGAAGGACATAAGGTAAATAAAAGTAAACTGCAGCTTTGGAAAAAAAAAGTCAAATATCTGGGATATGTAATATTCAAGGATTAGATGAGGACAGAAAAATAGCAATTTTGCAAGCAGCAAAACCCACTACCAAGATGGAAATGATGTCCTTCCTGGATACAACCAATTTTTGCCGAAGCTGGATTCCAAACTATGCCTTGGAATCTGCACCTCTGACTGACCTTATATATAAAAAGCCTATGGCAGCGCAGAATTTGTTACAATGGACACCAGAAGCAGAATCTGCTTTCTGCAAACTAAAGAAATTAATAGCATCCTCATTAGTTCTGGGACTGCCAAACTACCATAAACATTTTTTCCAAACTGTAGATTGTAAGCAGTGTTATATGACATCAGTACTAACACAACAGCATGAGGATAAGCAACGCCCCATTGCTTACTATTCATCACAACTAGACCCAGTGGCACGATCCTTACCCCACTGTGTACAAGCAGTAGTTGCAGCTGCAATGGCAGTACAGGCTTCAGCCTCAGTAGTTTTCTTCCACCCTCTCACTTTGAGAGTACCTCATGCAGTCATGATTATTTTACTACAAGAAAAAGTAGCATACCTTTCCCCTGCTAGGTATCTTTCCTGTATGACTATATTGTTAAGCCAACCTCATATGACAATTGAACGCTGCATGACTTTAAACCCTTCTACTCTGCTCCTGACCCCTGCAGACGACACACCACACCGCTGCCTGCAGGTGATTGAGCAAAAGACACTACCTAGAAAAGATCTCACGGATGTCCCCTTGGATGATGCCGAGGTGACATACTACGTGGATGGCTCATGCAGAAGGGGTCCTGCAGGACAGAACCTAGTAGGATATGCAGTAGTTTCTGATACTGGGATTATAGAAGCAAAACCTTTACCACACAACTTATCTGCACAGGCAGCAAAATTGATTGCCTTGACACGGGCATGTACCTTAACAAAGGGTAAATGTGTAAACATTTTTACTGATAGCCAGTACGCTTTTTCTACTGTACATGTTTTTGCACAACAGTGGAAAAACCGGGGAATGATAACATCTGCTGGCAAACTTATAAATCATGCACAGTTTATTTTAGATATTTTAGAATCTATTCAGTTACCTCAGAAAGTAGCCATTTGTAAATGCATAGCTCACACCAAGCAACAAGATAGGATTTCAAAAGGTAATGCGAGAGCTGATACAGCTGCAAAACAAGCAGCCACAGAAGTATTTCTTTTAAATGAGGAATTCCAACCCTCTGAGATGTTAGATTTAGATATGTTAAAAACAATGCAGACACTCACTATGCAAGCTGAAAAATGATAGATAAAATGATGAGCAATCCTCGAAAAGGGGCTGTACATCTCTAGAGATGGAAAACCGATACTACCCTCTAATTTGTTTCAATATGCAGCTTTGTTGAGCCATGGGCAGTGCCATGTCTCAGCAGGAGGGATGGTACAGCTGGTGAACCAGGTGTTCACAACGTACGGATTTACAAACGACTCTAAAAAATTTTGTTTAATGTGTCAAATTTGTAACAAACATCATGCACAGGGGGCGATAAAGCCCAAGCAAGGGAGTTTCCCTACACCACCATATCTGTTTCACACTGTCTGTATGGATTTCATAAAATTGAACAAATGTGAAAATAAGAAGTATTGTCTTGTCACTGTAGATATGTTTTCCAGATGGGTGGAAGCCTTTCCAACCAAAAATCCAGATGCAGCTACGGTGGCAAAGGTACTTGTCAAGGAAATCATTCCTAGGTTTGGTATTCCGGATAGGCTCTACAGTGACAATGGTACACACTTTGTAAATCAAACCATACAGCAGTTGAGTAAGCATTTTGGTATTTCTTTAAAAAGTCATTGTGCATACCATCCACAATCTGCAGGGCTAATTGAAAGGCATAATGGTATACTAAAAAACAAATTGAGAAAATTAATAGCTGAGACAGGAAAAACTGGTTATACTGTTTGCCCCTGGCACTGTTGAGCATGAGACCTGTCCCTACAGCAAAAGGATTGACTCCTTTTGAAAAATTATTTGGAAGGGCTTATTATACACCCCAGTGGAACTTCTCATGTCATCAGACCAGGAAGCTGATTTCACACTAGATGAATATATGAAAAAGTTGTTGAGTTCTAAACATCTGTTGCAGTCAAATTCTGTTTCAGATAAAAAACAAACCGAGACATCAGAAGTGGCAGTGACGCCTGGAGATTGGGTGTGGATCAAAAACATCAAGAGGAAGAATCGGTCATCACCAAGGTGAGAAGGTCCCTACCAGGTGCTTCTTTCAACACCCACTGCAGTCAAGATAGCAGAACGAGCTTTGTGGATACACCTTATGCACTGCAAGCTGGTTAAGAACTTTGAGTTGGACAAAAATCTTACCTCTCCATCAGGGCCCTCAGCACAAAGTCTGGTTACAAAGGGGGGTCAGATCAATAGGACTGATCCGCCTCAACCCCAGTGAAGAAACCATTGGTGCTGAAGGTCCTATTAGGGCAGAGAGTAAGAGCATGTGTCCAAGATGATGGAATTCAGTAAGATCCAAATACACCTACTTGGAAGAGTCAGAGAAAACAGAAATGCAGAACAACCGTTTCTTCAAAAGTACTGCATAATCATCCTGTTGACTGTACTAGTGACAATAATCTTTTTGTTGTGGCCATTCCTTTTCCCAGCCACACAAATTGAACTAAACAAGCGTGCAGAGTAGCATGCAGAGTGGCACCCGAACTTTAACACTTACCAGGCAATCAAATATGTGTATGCTGAGACCTTCAATGTTTCAAATTTCTGGATTTGCACAGCTTTGCCAACAGCATATGGGGGGTTACTGTTAACTTTAGTTCCCTTAGGAGCCAACAAGACCTGGGAAAGCTTAATTTATGATACATCAGATGTCACATCACAAGATAAAGTAGCATTGCACTTGTCTGTTCGACAGAAGGGAACTGTGTGTTTTTACAAGAATGATACAGTTCAGGTGGGTTGGAGCAATTGCAATGTGACTGTTCCCTATAGATGCTACACTAAACCTGATAACACCAGATCCTATTGCAACACAAGCTATGATACATTTTTTGAACTGATGCGTAGGACAACTGAAGAAGTAAAATATAATGCTGATCTCTATAAGCAACTGTCTATAATCGACAAAAAAATGTTTCATGCAGAACCAGGGCATAGTAAAGTTACTACCAAAGTAGAAGATTGTTACTTTGTATGTGGTAGGAAAGCATATAAATGGTTACCTGAGAATTGGTCAGGCAGTTGTTTTTTGGGGTACCTGGTTACGGCCATATGACACACAGCAGTTTTACCTCAAGGGAAAATTCAGAATGTTTGAGAAATCAAGAAGCCTGTCAATCCAGTGGGGCAAATCAATGCATGCTGGAAAAACCATCATGCTGTGGGCTTAGGAAAAATGGACTGTCACATATGGACTTGAGTGATACTGTTATCTCGTGGGCAGGTGTACTGCCAGCATATGGAGCAACAAAATCAATCTGGGAACTGAGAAAATTGTCTAAGCTTCTCGAAATAATGAGTAATGCAACCTTTTCTGCTCTAGAATTGGTGACTGATGAACTGACTGCCATGGGAACAGTGGTGCTTCAAAATCGCATGGATCTTGACTTCACCCTAGTGGCAAGAGGAGGTACGTGCGCTTTAATCCAGGAGGAGTGCTGTTTGTATATTTCTGACCACAAACACGAGATAGACAACCATCTTGAGGTAATTCAGCAGGTGTCAGCCATGACCAAACCATGACCAAATCCATTGATGGACTTTTTCCAGAAATTGTTTGGGGGGTGGGGCAGTATCCTGATGAACATTCTGATTGCCATCTGTATAGGAATAATCCTACTGGTGGTATGTGTGTGCTGCTGCATCCCCTGCATAAAAAGACTGATTAAAGACTTTATAGACATTTCAGTTTCAGAAACCTTATACCAAGGTGCTGAACTTGAAGAATTGCTAAAAAACTGAAAATGCTGTCATAAGTTTAAACTGAATGACTCTCTTAACTGCAAATCCTGAGTAGGAAGAGGTTAGGTGAAGAAAATAACTGTTTATGCTTATCTTGAAAGCAGAATAAAAGCATTAAAAGGGGGGAAATGTTAGGAAAATGTGTAATAGTAATATGCATGCTTAGTGCATTTGAGGTTTAAAAGGGTTAATACATTTATTCTGTTCACACTGCATGAATCTGCACAGCTATTAGAAACTTAACAAGAAGCATTTCATTTCTGCTAACGTCATGAAAATAACAAAAGACATTTCATTTCTGCTAATGTCATGAAACTTAACAAATAGATATTCTTTTCTGCTTATTCTATGAGAAAGTATGCAGCTGCTAGAAGCTTTGATAAAGAAAACAATAGATGCTTGAAAGTATAAACCATAAGTCAGCATTATTTGTACCAAAGCTAGAAATGTACCTTGAATCTAGACAAAATGTAACACATGTATTAGAACAGTATAACTGAAGAATTGAAAAGTTAAAATGGACTAAAATAAGCCCAAGGCCAGGTTGTTTTTCTCAAAATGTTTTGCAAAACAGCAGATAATCTAACTTAGTCAGCAATAAGGCTAGTAACATTTTCTGTAGAACATACAGAAAGCTGTGTCTAACTACGTCAGCAATAGAATAGTAACATTTTCTGTGTGACAGGAAGAGAACTGTATAAGAATAACATACTAATCACCAGTAATTTAGACAAACCTTGTGCCTACATGCTTTGTCTCCTTGCTGCAAGTAATAAAGGGTGCCTTGCTTGAACCTAACATAAATTGGTCTTTGAAGTTTTTTCCTTTGACAAACCCATCAGAGAGAGCATTTTTGTATATAAGTTCCTAATCCTACCCATAGGGTGGTGGGGAAGGTTACCCATGCCCCCGCAGAGACTTAGAATGCCCTATAATGGTAACTGCATGCTTTCTTATACTGGCTAATGAGGGATAACATCAGGCATTGACTTGGCAGAAGCAGCTCATAGCCTTACTCATCTGTACTAAGTACCAGAGAGAATCTTATAAACCAATGCAGTGAATTTCACATCCATGTTCCAGAAAGAAAACAAGGTTAATTGAAATATATATTCATAGTTAAAATACTAACATTAAATTCATAGTCTTCATGCTAGTTTATTCACAGCTAAATAATAAACATGCTGTCAACAGTTAACAAAATGTGGATACAAATATCGTACCCAAAGATCATGGCCCTAGTTTATATTGTTAAAAAATACACACGCACACCTTAGACTGAACATGAAATTAAAGGATCATCACAGAATATGTCAAAGTACTAAATATTTCACATAAGCCGGGGTGGTGCAGCAGTTAGCATTGTCGCCTCACAGCAAGAGGTTCTTCCATTTGATTCTCGGCTGGAGCGCCTTCTGTGCGGAGTCTGCATGTCCTCCCCATGGTCGAGTGATGTTAAAGACATGCAGGTAGGTGCGAGTGTGAATGGGCGTGCCTTCTTTGAAGGTTGGGTGTCGGACTGGCAACTCGGCACCGTACAAATTCACTGCCAATCATGAGCGGACTGGAGTTCCGCTGTGGTGACCCCTAACTGGGAAAAGCCAAAAGTCAGACTAAATATTTCATACAACACTGTTTTTTTCTGAAACCAGTGCTTTAGTGCTAATACCTCCATTCTAATCACCAGGACCGATCAACTGCAGTGTAAGAGAAGTAACACCCAAATAACAACAAATTACACTGATCCGTAACAAAATACAGCCAACAAAAAAGTTACAAAGGTCACAAACTAAAGGCAAAACCAACCAATCATTCCTATCAAAAGGAACAGAGTGAGGCTGCTACAATGAAAAGAAACCTCTATGTGTTTCAGGTTCATGGCAAGCTCAAATAAAAAAATTAACTTATGCAGAAATATAATCAGAGTAGTTCTTACAGCAACAGACTTGAAGTCTGGAGATTAATTTTTACTCAGTTATGAAAATTAAACATACACATGAACTTCAGAAATACACCAGAAAAAGCAGGATATCTGACAGTCCAATACAGTACTTCAAACTTTAATATGCACACATCACCACAGGAAGAAGTGTACTCTGCCTTGTCACTAATGGTCACAAAAAAACATTAAAATCAAATGACAGGTCCAACAGGTCCAAGGTTCATTGTAATAGCCCAATCTAATAGGAAAAACTTAAACAGCTTCTGCAAAAAGTAAATTTAATGTTCTAACAAACAAGTTAAGGACTTTCATCCCAGCTATATTTGGGATTTCATCAGAACAAACCTGAATTCATCACCACAAGCCTTAAATACCATTTTATACATCACAAATTAATTATGTAATCACTTCCTTAAAGATACAGTGTCCCTTACATAAAAAGTGTCCTTCAAAACCACATTTTCATCTTACCATGAATAAAAATAAAAATAAAAAATGAAAAATAAAAAATACATCAGTGAGAATAAAATCATAGAACACGTTCAAATGTCACCCACCTTCCTTTTATTTCACTGCCGATAGACACAATGTCCTTAAGACCAGGTGCATTGCATACATTAGTCCTCATTTGCCAGATCATCTCTCTTTATAAAACAGGTAGCTCTTCCAATTACTTTCATAAGGTGTATTGTTTATCTTTCCTAAAATCAAAAAGTTAAACTTAATGAAATGTTTACAGAATAACGAATGTTGTGCTAAAGCACTCTTGCTGCCCCTTTTGCTAATTCTGTACACATGCTGATTTATTCTTTTGTTTAAGTTCTTCTCACTTTTACCAGTATAGAAAGCTTCACATGTGGAGCATCTAGCCATATACCACCTTTTCAGTTCTACAATTGAACACACATGGTACTCTCCATTTTTGAATGGTCTCCAATATCCCTCATTCATTGTCTGTATCAATGTAGGAACATTGCCTACAACTACCACACCTACCAGTGTGGTAGGATAAATTGTCATTTATTATTTTTCATTTTTTTATTTTTATTTTTATTATTTATTCATGTTAAGATTAAAATGTGTTTTTGGGTAAACTTTTTATGTAAGGAACAATGTATCTTTAAGGGAGTGGTTATGTAATTAATTTGTGATGCATAAAATGGTATTTAAGGCTTGTGGTGATGATTTCAGTTTTGTTTTGATGAAGTCCTGAATATAGCTGGGATGAAAGCACTTAACCTGTTTGTACACAATTAAATTTACTTTTTACAGCAGCAGCAGTTAGCTCAGTCAGATTGTTTGAAGGTAAATGTGAGTCTCCTAGACTAGACAAACTATCTTCTGGTTTAACAGATTCTAGTAATTTGGAATTAAATTTAAAAAAAGCTTTTGTTATTTAATAAAATGATACTATTACCATTGGCATAGATATTTGATCATATTTTTGCAAATCATATGAGGTAATGTTTTTTTTTAATTTTTTCATATAGCTACCTTAATGGTCATAAAATCTGTCTTATGTTTATAAAGATCATGTATTGTTAACATTTTTTATGTTTTACCAAGGCAGAAACAAGAATTCTCTGTCAAAATCATACAAACATACCACTTTGGTTATACTTGTGCCATGCTCCATAAGTTAATTACCAACTGGAGCAATGACTTGGTAATGAAAAAAAGATGGAGCCCCAGATAAAAGGTCTATAATATAATTGGCATACTCACATATAAAGTCTTTGAGGTCTGAATGGAGAGATGATGAGTCAGCAAGCAAAGGAGAGTAGTATTGTTGGAACTGAATTCATCTTCAAGTCTTGGTGATTACCTTCATGAAGTAGACCCTGTTTTTCACAAAATCTGACCAAGACAACACTGATATACAGACTGTAGTCTATATAGCATATATCATGGACAGAAGTAGGTTAAAAAATAAAAAGGCTGGCTAGGTGCACAAGATCAGGATAAAAAATGTCCAATCCTGGTAGGCGTACTGGTCAGGACTGGAAAGAATGACAGTGTAGAATCCTCAAGACACAGAAACATTCCTGCAATAGGGCTAGAAGTAGTAGTCCACAAAAATCACAAAAACTGATAGGCCAAAAAACAAGCATAATGATGATAGAGTGGACTATTGAGGATAAGAAAGACATTATGTATTGTTACAGTTATGCAAGATGCCCAGAATTTTCAGACAGAAAATATTCAAAAAGATTAAGAGAGAAATTACAGGAAAGAAAAATACTTCTACAAGAAAAAACTGTCAGAAGCTTCAAATAAAAATTTGTGCTCATTAATACAACAGATTCATGTAAATCATTATATAGAACAAGAAGCCTTGGACCATTTGGAAAAAGAAATGACTGAGGACGTGGAAAAATATAAAAAAATAAATTCTTGAGACTTTTGAAAGGTATAAAAAAGAAATATGAACATGGGAAAGCAAGAAAGATATAATCTGGTACAATATTTATGGAAAGGAGAAAGCCAAATTAATCAACGCAAAAAAGGCAGGCCAAAAGATATTTGAAAAAAAATACAGTCAAAGGCATCCATATATGGAAAAATTTCACAATAAAAAAATAAGATCGCAAAAAGGGAAGTAGGACAGAAGATTAGTAAAGCAGAAGTAAAAAAAAATAGAAATTGAAGTTATGGAATACCTGTGAAGTGAAGGATTTAGTGTAGAAAGTCTAACACAGGTTATATCACACATGATGGAACAATGGGTCCCCAAAGTAAGAAGAAACAGGAGGACCAGGAGACATCTGAAGAAGAAATATGGACATGGGAAAGAAAAAAGAGATTTAATATGGTGCAATATTTATGCAAAGGAGAAAGCAAAGCTAATCAATACAAAAAGAGCAGCACCAAAGATATCTGAAGAGAAATACAGGCAAAGGAATCCAGAAATGGAAACATTTCACAATAAAAAAAAAAAAAAAAGAAGACAAAAAAGAGGGAGAGGAGAGAAGAGTAAAGCAGAAGAAAAAAAAAAAAATAGAAATTGAAATTGAATTATGAAGAAGGGTTTGTGTAGAAATCAAAGCTAATCAATACAAAAAGAGCAGCACCAAAGATATCTGAAGAGAAATACAGGCAAATGCATCAGAACATGAAAAATTTTACAATATAAAAAATAAGAAAAGAAAGAGTAAAAGTAGAAAAGAGGATTAATGTTAGAAAAGTTAAAGAAATAGAAACTGAGGTTATGAATTACCTTTGAAGTTAAGAATTTAGTGTAGAAAATCTAACTCTGATAACACCACAGCAGGATAGAGCAATGGATCCCCAAATTAAAGAGAAACCAGTGGAGAGGGAAACATCTGATCAATTGCCATATGAAGATACTTTGGAGCCTTCCACAGGAAACAAGTACAAATGTTCAGTTGGAGTTGCACAGCAAGGGAAGGAACAGAAAACTGTGGCAACTCTGACGCAGTCAGTGTTGTGGAATGATAGGCCAGTGAGTTCCCATATGAAAGAGCAAAAGATGACACAGGATTAAACTGAAGAGAATGTGGAACAAGAAGATGCTCTGCAACTTCCTATAGAATGCCCACAGGAAACGGAGAACAAAGAATGTGCTCTCAATTTGGAAGAAAATGATCTAAGAGAAGAATTGCTTGATATAATAGAGATGGACAGACAAATTAAGATCAATGAAAGAAACAGACTACAGAAAGTCAATAAAACCTAAAATGTTATAAGTTTCAATAAAACCCAAAAAGTTAGAAGTTTGATAAAACAAATGAACACAGTAATTAGGACTGTCCATAGAGATTTGTGTGATATAACAGAAGTAAATAGGATATATTACTGTGCAGCTAAACGAATAACATATAAAATCTTATCGCAAAACACAGGGTAGCAAAGGAAAGGAAGAGGAGAAATTGAACGCCATCATAGAAGTATTGAATAGAGAAAACCATAAAGCAATTAAGACAAGAAGTGTCACAGTTATAAGACTATGCAAGAGGGAACAGATCAACAAAAATACTCAGAAAGATAGACATGATAAAAGCAATGCACAGTATCAGAACAGATCAAGATCTATTGTGCAGTATCACAAATAATCAACAAAAAAATCAGCACAGGCAGACAAACTTAGAAGATATGCAGATAAATATAAAGGAAAACTACAAAATAAGCAATTTATTGATGACCCAAAAGGTTTTATAGAGAATTGGAAAACAAGGCAATAGGAATTGTAACACCACCAAAAAAGAAGAAAGAGATAAATTTTAACTAAATATCTATGAATATCCTGTGGAACATAACAAAGATGCTAAATGGATAGAAGAAGTAAATGAAAGAATAAGAAGTCCAAATGTTTAGGATATGAAATGATATGAAGTAATGGACAGAGAGATTGCAACAAAGTTGAGAAAAGCTCCTAAATGAAAAACCACAGGTCCAGATGCAGTACCTAACTTCTGTCTAGAAGTATTAAATATTTACATGAAGATTTAGACATGAATAAGAACTATTTATATGCACACCCCGAACAGACACCAGCCTGGTTAACAAAAGGAAAAACAATATTCCTACTTAAGGGTGAAGCTGCAAGCTAGCCTAAAAACTATAGACCAATAACTTGCCTTCCAGTGACATATAAGCTATACACTAGAATTGATGCCGATAAGAGTTTATAGTCATTTAGAAGAAAACTCAATCATGGCAATAGAATGAAAGGGTAATAAAAGAAAGTCATATGGAACAAAGTACATTTGTTATTAAATAAAGGCATGATGGAGAACCGTAAAAAGGAGAAAAATCTAAGTCAGGCATGGCATTGATAGACTACAAAAAAGCATTTGACAGTATCCCACATTCATGGGTAAATTAATCCGTAAAAATGTATAAGATACACCCTTACACTGATCAATTACATTCAGCAACTATGAAACAGTGGCAAACCACTTTGCATTTAAGCCATGATAAAGGACAAATTATTATTCCAGGGATAAAAATTGAAAGGGGGATATTCTAGGGTGACTCTCTGTCACCACTGCTCTTTTGTTTTGCCCTGAACCCATTAAGCTGTGCACTAAACAAATATGGTCATGGTTACAATTTGGCTCCCAGAAAACAACAAAGTGTAAAGACTTTTTATCTTCCTTTTGCAGATGATTTAAAACTGTATAGTTCATTTGATAAGGAACTGAAAGCATAACTGCAAGTGGTCAAAGTGGTCATTTGGTCTTGATAAATGTGCAAAAGCAACCTTTAAAGCAGGAAAGCTGCAGCACCAAGAAAACATCAGTTTGGGACAGGAATGTGATATAAAAAAACTTGAGAAAGAGGGAGTGTATACATATTTGGGAATTGATGAAGGATCAACAATAAATGTGAACAAATGTGAATAAGATTTAGTAAGGAATATTTTAGAATTTTTAATAGTGAATTGTTCTAAACCAGTTTGCTCTTCCTGTCCTAACTTACAGTTTTGGAGTGATTGACTGGACACAAAAAGTGTTGAATAGGTTGGATAGGAAATCAAGAAGGATGCTTCATGCTCATCAAATGATTTGTAAAAGTCAGTGCACTCCAAGACTATATATTCCCTGACCTGAAGGAGGCCTTCTGGAAATTGATTACATGCATAGATCTGCAATCATGGGACTGTATACATATCTGCTGACCTCACAAGACCTAAATGTATTGAACGTTTTGAAACATGAGGAAAATAAGTCTAAGGTGATGTCCCTGCATAGTTTAGCAGAAGCATATTGGTGCCAAGCGAGAATGGAAATTTTACCAGCAGTATATAAAAATCAGGCAGCAACTGAATGTGCCAAAAACCAAAAGAAAGAATATAAGGTAAAGGATCAGATGAGAAGGCAAGAAATGTGAAAAATGCATAAATATATTTTCAAGTATAGAAAACTCTGGAAGAACCTCATGTTGATCAGGTTAGAATGCAGGAATGGTTAAGGAGATGTGAATTTAAACCAAAAGATGAAAGGTTAATATTGGCAGCCCAAGACAGTGGACTACATACACGTTGGTTTACAAAGTCCATTGAACATATGGGAGAAACAGACAGATGTAGGTTTTGTAAAACAGAATTGTAAACAGTCACACATCTTGTTATTGATTGTGATATAATAATGACAGAATAACTGTATACTGAAAGGCATAATAATGTAGGAAGACTGTTGCATTGTGGATTGCGCAAATATTATAATACTGAAGTAGCGGAAAAACACTGGAAACATGAGCCACAAAGCATTATAAAAATGATGAAGTTTATATCACATGGGATCACCCATTACCAACAGTTCAAAAAGCAGATACAAGAAAACCATATATAGTAGTCCATGAAAAGAAGACAAAAGTAACACTGATCATTGAAATTGCTACACCCAGTAACTACAGTATTTTATGTAAAGAGAGACACAGAGTCATAAAATACCAGGATTTGCAGGCAGAAACAAGGCAATGTGAAGAAGGATACCCAGACAGTTCCAATAGTAGGAGGAGCAGGGGGTCTTATAAAAAAGAATTTACAATTGTGTTTAGATATGTTACCAATACATGTAACTCCATAAGAATTGTAGGAGTCATTACTGGGCACATAATGGGTGCTGCGAAGAGCACTTCTGGATGACATCAAAGATTGAAACAATACTAATTTCATGAACTTTAATCATACTTTGACTAAGCAATGTGGTCCATTCCCATCATGATATAAGAAAAGCGAAAAGACTTGGAGAAATTAAAAAAATCTGCATGTGAAGCAATCTAGTCTGTGTTATAATATGGATGTAACAAAGTAAGTACCTAAAGAATATACTGCAGAATACATTCAGTGCGTTACATTGCTCAAAGAATTCAGCAGAATCATTTCCCAATTATTTGTTGACTTCACAAAGTAGTTATGCTTCCCCACTGCTAAGTATCCTGTCATGCATGACCAAAGCATTTCAGTATTTCAGTATTTGGATTATTCAATTCCAGGAAGCAGAACTTGTGGGTATTGTGGATATTGCCTCTGTTCAGCTTTTCGACTTATGTTGCCCAGTTATAGTGAAAGTGGCCCTGGATACATGAAACATAACAAATAATATGCTCCAGAGCAGTGCTAAACATAGCAAGACTAGTGCCACTATGACAACCATGTTGTATAGATTAATACTTTTGTAATTTCACCAAAGCATATTTTATTGAATATACCAGTACATTTCTGTTTTTAGCAGTATGTATTTATTAATGCAGAAATGATCAGTATCATACAACTAATAAACAGTACACTGAGGAGACTTATTTGGGTGACTGAGGAAAGTATCCCACATCTATTTTCATGAGTATGTTATTTATTACATCTTAGTTTCCATTTGTAAAATTTAAGAAAAATAATTTTGTTATGAATAAATTTTTCTCTTTATGCTTTTTGCCCCCGTGCCTGATATCCATCAGGCCTACCTGTCATGAGAGTCAACCCGTCCATCTCTGCTCTAAAGATATACCCACTGCAGTATGGAATGAGCCATCCAGAGGAAGTCATCATCCAGGCAGCCATGACAGTGCTTTGTTCCTCTACTCATATGAGGTTCGTCTGATCTTTTCCCATGATGGTGCACACACTTTTCCCTTTACCCAGGTGATTCCAGTTTGGCCTCTCAGACCAGGGCACTATGATGGCTGATCATACTTGGCACTGGGTAGGGAACTAGCAACAAGACAATCATGGATTTAGGTGAAACACAGTTCTGACAAAAAAACGTAATAAAACAAAGATGAACTGAGTAGCATAATATTTAATTAGAAGAACAAAGCTTTCAGGTTAAACACCCTTCATCAGTATTAGCTCAATGCACCTACTTAAAACAATGTATACAGGCATTAATTTAATCACAGCCAATAGAAATTCATCACATACTGGGTAGGGAACTACATAGCACATAGCTACAGAGCATAACATTCCCACTCTTGGCACCTGTTTGCCCACAACACAGGAGAGGCAAGGAAGCTAGTTAGGAATCACCACACCATCTGCACAGGATAGATGAGTGACGTCCACTCATTTCCATCTTCCCCACCTTGTTTTTTCCAGTGTCCAAACCACTAATCAAACCAGGGTAATATGGGTTAAACTCAGGGCTTTACACCTCTTTGCCACACTTCCAAGGAGTTTATGACTAAGGTTTATTTTCCTGTTATACTAAGGATTATGGTATCATGATCTGCGTTAATTACAGGGGGTATAAATATAGATGGTAAGCAGAAAATTCCTTATGATGCGTAAGATATTGCCAACACTAGCAGGACATATGCTTTAATTTGAAGCAGTTCTGATGTACATAATATTTGGGCATACTATTTGAGGATGAGTCATTTATTCATTAAATATTTCAGCAGTTAAAATTCCCCATCATGATTGTATTTTCATAGATTTTTTTAATGTTATTGAATTTAGCCAGGAAATCATCATGCTTTGTAGAGGGCACAGGTGATACATAACAGATTCTTATAATATTATATGCACTACTGTTCATATTAATTGTTTTATTCTTGCCTTCTGGCTAATTATCCCATGTGATTTGTAACAGCAAACACATATAGCCTGGAATTTGTAATATGCAAACATTAGACTTATTCAGTAAACATTCGTGCATGTTTGCTTATAGAAGTAAATATTACTGTACTGCTGATATCACAAAGTGAACTATTAATATAGAAGGATGTGATGGAGAAATGGCCCATCTTTATTCTTCAGCCGCTTCCCTGTTCTTAAATTTCTTTTCATTGTTTTACGTGCTCTACTCCCAAACAAACCTTCCTTAGTCTCTTCCCCTTCATACGTCTCATAGTTTACTGCATCATCTCCTTCTGTCTCAAATACTTCATGTCTACCTCATACAAATTCTTCACTTTCAAATAAAAGCAAAGTATATTCCCCTTCCACTTCTACATTATTTTCTTGCACTGCAATCCCTTCACAGTTATTTCATTCTTTCATTATATTTACATTCTCATCAATATTTTTTTTTCATTTTTCATACCCTCATCTGCCTCATATTTCTGTAACTCATTTGATCCCTTTCTTCCTGTATCATGGGTCAATCAAACCAGAGATACTGATGTTTTTTCATTTATTTCACCTTAATTTGCATTCATTACACATTGCACCCCTTTCCCCCACATTAGTTACACCTTTTATACCAATATATATCGAATGGACAGCTTACCACAATATGCAGGTTTTTGATTGCTGACAATATCTAATAAGACCTCTTTTCATTTGTGGCAAATTGCTTTTTTTTTTTTTACACAGTTAAACTAGCCCATGGTTCTTACCCCACCAGTCCATATTCCCCTTTCTTAAATAATCTCTTTAATTTCAGTCATAGTTTGGCAGGGCTCCCTTAAAGCACCATTATCATTTTTAGAAATATCTGTGCAAAACTGCAATAAGAGAATAGCGCCATCACTTTTTCAAGCAAATTCATATCCATAAACCATTTTGTTTACATGACTTCTTATCATATTAACAGATAGCAGTTTCACAGACTTACAGGCTAATGCATGTCTGAATTGATTTCATTACCAGGATGTATTAGTGTACTAATATTAGTCACAACAACTTTCCAACATTGCCCCAGATTCCCAACAATGGACAAAGTTTATTAGTGACCGTCATAAAATCCTGTTCTTATTTCTCAGTCCTAATACCTGTATCTAAGGTCTTTGAATTTATACTCCTTGTGTAACATACACATTTTCTGCATCACACATTAACAGAAATGTATTTTCCTTGATATCACTAAAAAATATATTTTGCCCAGTTTAGAGTTCAACTTCATCCATTATTTTTTAAGTTCCATCATCCAAGCCACCACCAGACACAGGAGTGAATACACTATCTAAAATCTCCTCATTCTGGCTCATGTGCAGCTCAGTTCCATTTCCATTTCTCTTCTGTTCACTTGTTTCTGCCATCTTACATGTATTCCTTCCCATTTTCACTAAAGGAAGCAATCAACAGAGCTTACTCCAAAAGACTAGGGGGCTGGTTTATTTATACCAGGCCAAAACGAAGGGACTCTGGCTGACAAAGTTCGTAGACGATTGCAAGTCAGGAGCTATTATTAACTCCCCAAGTGATCTTCACATCCTACAGAAAGGTCTCACTGAGACCAAAGACTGGTGTCAGAACCATGGCCTTAAGCTCAATGCCAAAAAATGTGTCACTCCCTTTGGGAAAAACCCGGTTCCCATGATCGATGGTAGTCCACTGAACACAGAAGGCATTATGAGAGATCTGGAAATACAGGTTGACAGCAATCTCTCTTTTGACCACCACATTGCCACTGTGGACAGAAGGTCCTGCTACGTGGTACATCTCATTATGAAGGGTTTTGCATCCAGAAAGAAAGAGGTTATTGTCTCCCTCTACTCTTCCCTCATTAGGCCAGTCATCGAGTACAATGCCCCATTTGGCGTGTACCTCATTAGACACCTGCAACAACTGGAGAGGCCACTAAAGTACCTCAAAAAGAGGATCCTAGGCCTTAAACACTTGTCCTATATGGACAGACTCAAAAAACTCCAACTATTCTCTGTCTCATATCTTAGAGTCGATCTCTGCTTGACTTACAAAGCCATGTTTGACCCAGCTCTGTTAGAAATGCTACATCTAAAGAAATCCTAATCCGTCCACACTACACATTCCAGAGACCTCAACCTCACTACCACAATCAACAGAATGTGCTGGAGGGACAGGTTCATAACCCAGAGACTGCCCATGCTATGGACAGACTTCTCATACATGTCAAACAGAGTACTCACTGGCCCTCTTCAAGAGAGATCTTGATGATTGGATGGGAAATGGAAAATTTACCCCGGGGATCACTCCAGTGGCTCTACTCGACAGAGGCACTGGGGACTAAGGTCAGATGGCACGATGCCAGGATAATCCTATGGGCTAGGCTTGTAAAGGCTCCAGGGTCATTAGCCTGGTACACACCTATGAACCTAAGAACCTATGAACTTATACATCTTAATGCTATATATCTTTTTACATTGTTCCTACTTTCATATTTATAGTATTTATCCTTTCATTTTTACAATAATGTTTATACTTTTCATATTGTCAGAATTACATTTTCATCACATTAACTATATTATCTTATTATATGTTCTTCCATATCAGTGTTGCAGTATTCTTCACTAGAGGGATCCTCTGCCAAGGGTAGCCCAAAGTCTGGCCATCATAAGAAAGCCTTAGGATTTTAAGGACGTTGTACAGCACATGTATGCTCCCCACTCACAGAATTGGGGATAAAGGTGATGTATGGATGTACATACCTCAGAACTCCTTTGCTGCTAGTCCTAACACCATCTTTGATTGTTGGTCTGAATGCTCCTTCATTTCTGCTGGTTACCTAGTCATTTCCGAAAAGTTCTGCATTGGAGATTTTTCTTTTTATCTTTTTTCTTTTAGTTATGAGTTAACATGTCATCCAGAATGGGAAAATACCAGTGTGAAAGACAGATCTCCCATAAGGACTGTCACAAGCAGTGTTTGTTTTGGTTGGGTGCTTCTCACAACCATACAACATGCCCGATTTGTCAAGCATTTGTCCCTAAGACTACTTGCAGTCATCTCTCCTCCTTCTCTATCTATCTTGAGAACTAGCATCTTAAGCTGTTGGCGCAGGGTACCGTGGCAGAAATATCCCAGCCTGAGGTTCTGCCATCTGTCAAGATGAAGACCAAAAAAAGTTAGGTCGGTTTTGGCTGCTGCACTACCTACCCTGGACATCTCTCTCAAGGCTAGTGAAAGCCCAGAGGATTGCCCAGTTATTCTGTTAGATTCCTCCACCATGACCATTTCTGAGGCCAGCATGGATCTGGCTTCTTGCATGACCTTGGAGGCTATGGAGATGTCCGTTACAGATGTTGAGGGGGAACCACAGCTGATCATATCCAAGGGACCGAGGGATGTTTCACAAATTCTTGTTAAGGATGAGATTTCCACTACGTTGATTGAGTGTTGGCAAGAGTCTGAACCTCCTAAGACTTTTAGGGCTGATGTCCCTTTGGAAAAGAATCAGAAAACAAAGCATATTTCCCCTGCTCCTAAGGATCCTCAACATGAATGGCATTATTTTTACACCGGCATTGTTTAATGCTCTCATGGCCTTGACCCCCCCCCATGGGACTTTCTTCTCCTGCCCCCCCCCCCCCTTCGGTCATCTACTCCTCTTAAGAGTCCTAGGGAACAGGATCCTTCTGATGAGGAATTGAACTCTGAAAAAGAGTCTTTGGTCTATTTCTCTCTGATTCCTTGTCCATTAGACTATGGCTCTGAGGAGGAGGACCCATTAGTCCAGATTCTCCCTTTGAGAAAATTTCCTTTGGGGATACTCTCTTTCTTATGATGGATTTTTTTAAATGGGACTGTACCCATGTTTCTGACATCCAGAAAAGGTATTATAAACTCCTCCAAATGGAGTCTCCTAAGCCTTCTGCTGTCCTTTCTGTCCTTGCTGCTTTATTAAACACTTTTCCTGTAGCTTCAGAGTCCCCAGCCCCTAAAAAATGAAAGGTTTTATAAGGTGCCTGCTGATTGTAAGTTTCTTTACAAATGTGCTTTTGTTGACCCCCCTGTTATCTCTGTTTCTTCTGACAAGCCTTCCAAGCTGTTGCCTTCTACTAAATGGCTTCCTTCTAGCAAAGACAGTAGGCCATGGAATGGTTGGGTAAAAAGGTGCATACTGCTGTTACCTTGGCCTTTCAGGCTGTTAATTGCTAGACCCATATGATCAGTTTTGTTTTAGTTCTTCTCTTTCAGGCTTATCAGGCTATTTCTGACCTTCCAGATTCTGCAGGAAAGGCTTTGGCCTTGGCTTTGTTGGGCTCCTCATCTCAAGTGGCTTCTATTAAATGTAGTTATGATGCAGCTGATGTTTCTTCTACATCTGTTGCCTTTGGTTCTGTGTTAAGGTGTTATTCTTGGCTTTGCCTCCAACCTTTGCCTGATGATACTAAGGCTAAATTAATAGCTGCTCCTCTTGAAAATAAAAATATCTTTGGTTCTGTAGCTGCTGAGCTTTTTAAGTCCCTTCAGGAGTAGGATAAAGCCTTGCAGGAACTGAACCACATTTTTGTTTCTTCTATTCCCAGATATCAGAGGAATTATTCTTCCAAGCCTGCCTTTGTCCGTAGACAGTCTTGCCCTCCTTCCAAAGGTAAAAAGGTTCCAGAAGGTTCCTCCTGTTAAGTCTACTCATTCCTACTACTCAGAGGCCTTGTTTTCCAGACAAACCAGGTCCTGTCTGACTTTCTTCCCTCTCTCCTAAGTCAAGTTTCTTTATCTTTTTGTCTTTCCCCGTCTCTTCACAATTGGTTAAGGAGCTCTCAGGATTCTTAGGTTCTGTCCATCATTTGTCAGGGGTATTTCATAGTGTGGAAATTCCTTCCTCCTTTTCTGGACATTCCTCAACCTCCTCAGGAAGAGGTGCCCTTTTCACCAGATGTGCTTCAGAGCCTTTTGTCTCAAGGCCCTATCCAATCAGTTTCTGATCCTCAAAGGGGAAGGGGTTTTATACCAGAATGTTTTGGTTCCCAGGAGAGAAGGCACCTGGAGACCTATTCTAGATTTTTCTTAGCTCAACACCTTTCTGAAGGTTCCTTCCTTTTGAATGCTGCTTCTTCAGACCCTGTTTCCTCTTTTCCTACCTCAGGCTTTTCTAGTCTGTGTGGATCTCAAGGACGCCTATCTTCACATCCCTATTCCTCCCTGTTTCTTCCTTGCATTCTCAGTTCTCTGCTTTGCTCTTTGGCCTCTCTACTGCCAAAGGATCTTCATGAAATGCCTCGCTGCTATGATTGCCTTGTGCAACTTGAGGTGGATACAAATCTTTTTCTTACTTGGAAGACCTCCTCATTCAGGCTTCCTCTTCAGAGACCTTGCTTCAGCATTTCTAATATGCTAAGCCTAGAGTTTACAGTACATTTCCAGAAATCCTCCCTGACTCCTTCTCAGGTTCACGTTTTTCTTATGTGAAGGCCCCAGACCATTCCTATGCTGGCATCACTGCCACCACCCAAGGCTCTGACTCTAATTGCCTTTTTTCAGTCCCTTATTTCTCTGGTTTTAGTTACAGCCAGGAGGTTTCTATGAGATCTAGGTTACATGGCATCCCACCATTCCTATGCTTCCTCTAACGATACTCCATATGAGAAAGGTATAGTGGTTCCTAAAGTTAATCTGGCTTCAATGTTCACATCCTTTGGATTTTCTAGTTCCTCTTCTTTCATGCCTCAAACTAGAGCTTTAGTGGTGGATTCATCAGCTATCTCTCAAACCAGGGCTTCCTTTTCAGCCCCTAAACCCCTCTCAGGAACTTTTTTTGGGTACCTCAGATGTGGGGTGGGGTTTTCTTTTGGCTCTCTAAAAGTTCAGGGCCTTTGGTCTGTTTGTACTAGGGTGGACCATATAAATATGAAGGAGAAGAGAGCTCCCCTTCTTGCTTTTCAGGCTTCCCATCCTTTGTTCCTTCCAGGGCCACTCAAAATCTTTACCGACAATGCCACAGTGATGTGGTACATCATCAAGCAGTAAGGGACATGGTCTTACCTCCTGTGCAGATTAGTTCTTCAGGTTTAGGATCTGGCTCTCCAGTATCAGGTGACTCTTTAGGATGTTTATATTGCTTCAGAACAGATCCTTGTGGCAGATTCTCTGCGCAAGTCCATAACACAGAGTCATGAGTGGATGCTTCACATAGATGTGTTCTGGATATTGTCCACCAGTGGGGTACTTCTCAGGTAGATATTTTTGCCTCCCCTCTGAATCGACAACTTTCTGTCTTTTGCACCTGAATCCCAAGTCCTCTGGCATGGAAGGTGGGCACCATCTGTTTCTCTTGGAAGGGGATATTTTTATATTCTTTCCCACCCCTTCCTCTCATACTGAGGGTCCTGTTCATGATAGAACAGGACTCTCCCAAAATCTTGTTGGTGACTCCCTTTTGGCCCAGACAGCACTGATTCCCTCTTCTTCTGCACTTAGCCAAGGGCAGTCTCCCAAGTTACCTCACAGGGTGGACTTACTTACACAAGACAAGGGGTCTCTTATCCATCCTCACTTGTTCACTCTTTAACTAACACTGTGGGTAATAGGGTTTTGGTCCCTTTTAGACACTTTTTTTCTGAAGACATGCTCCAGGTTCTACAGGAGACCAGAAAACCCACTACCAGGAAATCTTATTGGCCCAAATGAAAGAGAATTTCTGGCTGGTGCCTTGCTTATAACCAGAATCCATTTCCTATGGAGGTTCCACTGGTTCTCTCTTATTTGTATGAATTACTCCATGCTGGGTTGGCATACTCTTCAGTTACAGCTCACCTTTCAGCTATCTCTGCTGATCTGCCTTTGACTCCTCCTGCTAGGTTTGAGGTCAAACAATTTCTTAAAGGGATCCTTCATATTAGGCCTCCCAGGAAGCCTATTCCTCTTTCCTGGGGCCTTAATTTTGTTCTTGAAAAATTAATTCAGGCTACTTTTGAGCCTGCAGCTTCAGCTTCCTTGCAACATTGTTGATGGACGACTGTTCTTCTTTTGGAGAATGTTCTTCACACTTTGAAGATGCATAGACAGTCACTGAGGCTGGTACTACAGTAGCTTCACTGTTGCAGTATTTGCTCCCTCTCTCTTCCCACTTTTCTCTTCTTTTTTCCTTCTGGAAGCACATGTTCTTACTTCTCTCCTTGAAGTGTTGTTCCTCCTGGGGCTATTCGGTTCTGAGATATGTATGTCCATCTGTCACCTTTATGCCCTATGCTGTGAGTGGGGAGCATCCGCCTGGCGTACAACATCCTTAAAATCCTAAGGCTTTGGTATACTGGCCAGACATTGGGGTACCCTTGGCAGGGGATCCCTTTAGTGAAGAATACTGCAACAGTAAAGAGAGGACATCTACTGTTATGGTAAGATTTCACACAACGGTACTTTCTATTACCTTTTTACCATTCTGTCTGTCTCCATCCATTCCTCCATAGCCATCTTTTATTTCAGCTAACATGTCTACATCTTCTCTGTGTTTATTATACAATAATCCATCACATCTTCTTTTTCAACACCCATATTGCTACAAACCATATTTTGTCCCATTTGTGAGCATCACATTTTCTTCCTTTCTCATGCTTTCTGTACAATATTATATCCATATTTATATTTCTGAATCCTTCCCATTTGTATTCATTTCTAAAATGTTTCCATTTCATTCTTTTCACAGTGTCTACTCCTTGAGCTAACCTTTCTGAATTCATAGACAGCCTTACCACAGTGATTTTGCTGTTTATTCATTCAGAAAGGCTACTCATTGTGCACACATCATGTACGCCTTGTGGTAGCCTTTATGAATCCTTCTGTTTATTTAGAATATGAAAAGAATTCAGCAAGAGGTTCTAAACAGGATCTGTGGAACCAAATAAAGAATAAAATGTAGAGCACACTTGTTTACTGTAATGTACATGGTGCCAGTTTTAAACTACTGTATTATTGCTTACATTCTGTCTGTTTTGTTTGTGAAATGATTTGTATTTCACCCAAGATGTGCCTAAAATTGGTCAGTATTGATAAGAACACTACCCCAGTAAACAAACAAAATTATATAAATAAAATGAGGACAAAATGAAGAACAACAAAGCGATATGTGGACTGTGAATAACCTTTTTTTTGCATGAATAGACAGCAAAAGTACTATTAGAGTGGTATCTATGCATTCAGAAAGGTTACCCTGAGGTGTATATGTTGTGTATACTTTGTTGTAACCTTTATGAATCCCCTGTAATGTTTCTTTTTTCATTTTTTCATTTTTTTATTTTATTTGTTTGTTAGCAGACACTAATGTACAATGATTAAATTTGTTTCTCAAGTGGATAAACTTCTATTAATGTTATGAGAGAAGTAGAAATGTGGAAAGGGGAGAGAAAGTATGTTACGTGATATGAGCTGTGCAAGTAATATATAAAAACTGCAATTATTTATTTTCTAATGTATCTCATTTTTTTCTTAATTTCACTACATCACTTCAGTTTGTCTAACCTACCCCCTACAACTTCATCCAATATTTTCTGTATCCTTTTTACATTATTTTCAAAAAATATAATCTGTATTTCCCAGTGTTTTTGCCCTCCATTTTTATATCTTTTTTTTCATATTTTTTTCCATATAAATTTAAACATTCCACCTTATATCTCTTCTTCTTGTATACCTTTCCATAACCATTCATTCAGTCAGCAGGATTCAATAAAGCCTACATGGTCTGTTTACACATCATAGAGCACTGTTTTGGATTCAATAAGCGGCTCTACATGGTGTGTTGAGCCGTGCACCGCCATGCAAACAAGGTAAACACCATGGAATGCAAATTACTGCTTAAGCAGCTGAATTGTATGCTAATCAACCAATCCAAGATGGAGGAGCTAGTCAACAAGCTATAAAGCAACTGTGTAGACTCAATGCTGCTTTTTCCTGTGAATTCCAAAACCTATTGGAATACAGTCATGGAAAGGGGTCTACACATAAACAATGTTAGGGGCTGCTGTTTCTTTAATTCATGTGTGTGTGTGTGTGTGTGTGTGTGTGTGTGTGTGTGTGTGTAACAGGCTGAAGTCTATGCTGCTGCTGCTGCTGCTAACAGACCAAGGCAGAGGAGGAGAAGAGTTTTCAGATCTGGGGTTACTTACTACAATCTACATGATGTGGAAATTGTAGATGTGGAAATTGTAGAGCATTACAGGGTAGATAGAGACACAATATAGAAAGTCTGCAACCTCTGTCACTCTCAACTCAGAGCCAGGGCAAACTGAGGGGAGCCCATCCCAGTGAAGACAAAGGTATGTGTAGCGCTTAGAATTTTAGCTACAGGTACCTTTCAGAGACCAACAGGAGACATGCTGGGGGTGTCACAGGCATCAGCACTGAGGATCCTTCATCAATTCCTGAATGTTATGCTACAACATGCTAGTGACCACATATATTTTCTCAGCACTCATGAGGATAGGGCCAAAAAATATGCAAGAGTTCTACCCGGTAGCACACTACCTTAAAGTTCTGGGTGCCATAGCTTGCACACATGTAGAAATTAAGGCACCACCCGGGGAACAGGGAATGTTCTACATTAATAGAAAGGGCTTCCACTCTATTAACTGCCAAGTCATGTGTAATACCAAGGGGAATCATCTTGAAGGTGTGTGCTGGCAACCCGGACAGTTACCACAACTCACATATCTGGCACACCACACAACTGTATCAGATATTCACTAGGGGGATATCCCACAGGGTAATTTACTAGGGGATGGAGGTTATGCACTGGAACCATGGCTGGTAACACACATCAGAAATGCACACACACCTGCTGAAGAACACCATAATGAGGCACACGCTCAAACCAGAAATATCATAGAGTATGTGTTTGGGCTGCTGAAGTCACGGTTCTGGTGCATAGATACGTCTGGGGGAGCCCTTCAGTACAATCTACTGACATGTACTGAAATATTCACAGTATGTCTCATGCTACACAACATCATCCTGAGAAAATAGCTTCAGCAGGATCAACAAGGGGAAGGGGCACACATCCCACCACCAATGGCAAGGTCACCACATCTGCATGCAGGTGAGAAATCAGAGGGAGAAGCAGCAGCTGCTGTGGCTGTAGACAGATGTAGGCATGCTCAATATGCCCTCACATTGGATAAGAGTCAACGCATAGCATACGCACTCACCACCTAAAGGGCTAAAACCTTCCTGCTACACACATACATGTAGTAACACTGATGCCAGGCAACGCTCACAACCTTTACCTACCCATGTATTGGCGGTCTACTGCTTGCATCAGACAGAGACAACCCTGAACTAAAACTGTTGCAAATGCTGGATTTACAAGGTAAGTGTTGAACCTGGAGTATATTGTGTAATAATATGAATGACTGGCATATCCTTGCATGTTGTTACTTGGTAGTGTAAGCAAGTAAAAGGTGGGAGATTTGTACAGAAATTATCTTAATATGTGACATCATAGACTTATTTGACTTATATGTATCCCTCATTAAGTAGGAGGCTTCAGGCATCAAAGATTGAAATAGTCATACTTTTCAAAAGTACTGATGGTCACTGTATGCCCTCAGTTTAGCACCAGATGTTTGTACTAGAAAATCATTAAAGAGTGATATTAGAAAACAATGATGCACATTTCAGTTTCAGACTTTACAAACCTCACAAGATCATTAACAATAAAGATGGAAACATTTTGATGCTATCAACTGTCTAACTTTCTAAGACCAATATAAGTCAAAGGTGCAACTACGAATTCAACATCACAAATGCAGATATACTAAGCATTAAGTCAGCTATGCATCCTGAATATAAGACACAACGCTTATGCATCCCTAAATCCAAAAGAGACAAAACAGGGATATGGCAGAGTTATCATCACATGCACAGGATGTTGTGTGTGGGAGGAGGCAGGACGTCTAAGCTGACACAAAAGGCTGGTGCGTGTGTGCGAGTAAGAAAGAGAAGCAGGCAGACATTGGGATAAAGCAACATATGGCCAGTGAGACAAAATGAGTTTTAAGCTTCATGGCTGAGCCATGTAACTGTTGTGTGTGTGTGCCTGTATGGGTCCTCCAGGTGAAATTGATGTGTGAGTGTCTGCAAGATCACAGCAAAGCTCTGTCTAGCTCTATGTCTTGGTATGTCAGACAGTGTGAGCCATGTATGGTAGAGGTGAAAGTTCATGACTATCGTACCTGACCATGAGAAATGGCACTGCCAACAGTTGCACTGGCACATCCACACCCATGGTCAGATGCTCTGCTGCTACCTGAACATGACTGATGTCTGCTGGATGAGCTTCTCTCATGAGGATGACCAGGACCATGACCCCATGGCCTGTCACATCTGGGTGTGGACAGCTCAAGCACTGATGGAGCATTGGAAATACAGCCTCTATGGGAGCATGATTGGGCATGGCCATGTTGGCTAATAGCAGATGATGTGGCTGACCTACACCCATGAGGATATCACCCCCCACCCAGCAGACATTCCATCACAGACACCGCTCATTCCAATGTGTCATTCTTCTGATCCATTGAATCATCAACATAGTGGAGGCAGTCATGCATGTCAGCCTGTACCACATCTACAACCCTAAGCATTTCTCTAGAGGACCTATGGGAATGTGCCTGTGCCTCCATGAAGGCCCTAAACATACATTGAGTGGCACAGGAAGAGACACCTGTATCAGGTGGAGGAGGAACAGAAGGCCTTTTCTGAGCACCCATAACAATCCTCCTGCATGGCACCTCACTCATACTTTGGCTACGGACAGAGGCAACAGGCACTGAAGTTGTAGTAACCACACTTCCCTGAACGATTGTCTCGCCCTCCACCTGTCCAATATCTGAGACCTCACCAGAATGGGTACGCGTAGGCCTACTGGTTGTGTCTGATGGAATTTCAGGGGATGGCTGTATGCCAACCTCAGTATCAGAGTCAACCTCTGCATTCCCCCACTGTGCCTCTGTTTGGCCACTATCATCGTCAGAGTCTGCTAATACTCTGACATCAGGTAGTATAGGTCCCACATTTTCGCTATCAGCATTACCTGTGATAATAAGCAATAAACACATGAACAATTAATACCTACATTTCTATAGTCCAATATATGCTAACAACATAACAGTGATGCCACTATTAGACAGTATAGGAATGCATACAACAGTCCTGACATCAACATCACAGAATAAAATATTTTTTTTAATTGATCATCAGTACTGACATAAAAATGTTTGGCTTACCATATGCAGATGGTGGCATGCTCTGTATGCCAGATGGTCCTGGAAGAAGTTAAGCAAAAGGTAAGGACAACATCATCACAATTAAAAGTAGCACAGGGTAATACTTTTTCCCCTTTATATGTCCATTTACTATACTTTCAACAAGAACTTGGATGACAAGTCCAACCAAAGCCCATGTGTAATCAATCAGAATCATTGTTAACTGTAGCAATCTTCAATCTCCCCCCCCCCAAATAGTTTCTTGTGAAACAGAACCAATGTATTGATTTAAATTGTTTTACTATACAACAGTATGTAACAATTGAGATACAAAAACTACCTGGAAGCTCTTCCTGGGACATGCTTGCTGTCCCTGAAACAGCACCAGTGTCAAAGATGTGCTACTCTGCACTTTCCTAGGAGCTGCCTGGATCCCTGACAGTGGACAGTATCTCTTCATTTGCTGTTAGTGGTGGCTTTGTAGCAGGCCTCCTCCCCCCAGGTACCCATCTGATCATGGGCTACTGTAGCTGCTCTCTTCCGTGCAGATGAGATTATGTTAGTGGTCCTATGGTGCACCTGATCATACATGCTGCTGTGGCTGCCTACTGCATTAATGTCTGCAACTATCTGCTGCTAATTTTGCATTCTTTCTGGCATATCTCCATGTCCCCTCTCAAGCAGGAAGGCTCCCTGCCGCCAAAAAAATTTCCACAATTACCTGATTTTCAGGGTCAGTTAAGCATGGTTTTTGGGGATTGGTATGCCTGGGTGCTATAGTTCTAAGATGTCCTGAAAGACAACAGAATGATAATACGCATAACTATCACATAACTACAAAATAACTGTTCCCAGATAAAACAGAAATGGTAGCAGTTCAGTATTACCCACTGGAAAAACATAAAACAGTTTACAGATTTGGAATATGAACAACAGGCTGGATGCAAAAAAGGAGAGCAAGAATAGCAACATGTCCTTGGTTGTGTCATAACAGAAATGCAGCTTTGCATCCCCACTCCTAAAAGAACAGGCAAATGATACATTTTGCTAACAAACCATCCTTGAAATGCTAAAAGTGGTATCAAATGAGCTGTCCTTGAAACATGTCTACAGATTTAACATAGAACATTCCATTTTAAGGTATTGTCAATTATGTATATCTGTGAAATGCCCTGATAAAAATGTCCATGCCATCAGTACACTTCTAATGCAAACAGATAAAAGTGCAGCTTTTGCTAATCAAAAAAATATATATAAAACTATTAACAGATTTTTCTTAATTACATTTCAGCATATGCAGTATATAGCTGACAAAATGCAAGTATACCTTCTCAAGTTCAGTAATCTTTCATGCAGATATTCCTCACCTTCATTTTCCCTAGCTATATGGTTGCCTTTTTATGGTGTAGGTTGGCTCCATGTATCTGATGTAAAAATAGTGCAGTAATTCTCTCACTGTTTGTTTTTAATGGATTGAAACTGTGAATGATTACTGGTAGGGAGAAGAAAAACATAACAGCAATGCAGACTGCCCTACATCCAGTGGGTGTGTCAGGTTAGACTTACAAAATGTTAGATGTAATTTTGTCAAAATTGGAAATGTAAGTAAGCAGCACACAATTCACAGGATCTGTTCATTAACATCCATCCTACCTTTCATTTGTTGGCAACTGGATATTGTATTATTGCCATTTAATATTCTCACACATTTTAAGGACAATGATATAGAATGGCTTACAGTATGCATGTCTCAGATTATTGGTCAGATAACAGAAGAATAAGCAACAAACATGGAGAGTTAAGACAGAACTGCATATTCACAAGCAATACTCATAACTGGTTGTTTGATAACTCAGTGTACTATATCCAAAATAAATAAATGCACAAATAACTGTTATATGGTTTCATATTAGTGTAGATGATGTTGCAGTTGGTTGCATGCAGAATTATTTCAGTTACTTGCTGCAAAGGTGTTTGTCTGGCAAAGAGAGACAAGACACCTTTACTGTGTTCTGGAGTTTCATTGGAGTGAGAGTTCATATCCAGAGCTATGTAGAAATATTTCATGTGTACTAACATTTTTTAGTGTGTATGTCATAGATTGCTTTTCCTCATTTCAACTACTTTTCCTTTTTTTTTTGAGGGGGGTATATGCATGATGCGTGGTGTCATGAAAGAAGATACTGAAAGCCCAGGTCTCTGGAATTTTGTAAATAATTACATGTCATTTGTGAATATCAACATGATTCATATGCTTGTGTTACAAATGTGGTAGAACTGTATGTCATATAAGATGGTTTGTACAGACGTGTTTTGAGGAGGTATTTTACAAAGTGCTGTTTAAAGATATAACCACAGCATGTCCTACTGGATTAGAAAAGCAGTGTACCTATACTATTGTAACTGTTTAGATGTATATATGTTAACAATGGAAACTGGAACACAATAGGTTAACTTCAGAAAATATCTGGAATTAAATTACCTTATGGCCATGTAATAAAAGGATGTTATCTTTCAGTTGCAGTGCAGTAATAGACACAATGTCTAGAAATAGAAGTTTTTTGTATTGTGTTGGAAGTGTTTTATTGTTTTATGACTTCCAGGTCTGCCTTAGATCTAAGAAAAGCCCTTGCTTATGTATTTTCACAGGTAGATGATAAATGCTACCAGCTGCATCAGTGGGGGTATTCACGTGGTATAGAGTCAGATGACAACAAATGATGTCATTCTGCAAGCTATCCCAGCAGTAATATTTAAGATATTAATTTGGGAAGTTTCTTAGTGAGAGACTGTATTCTGTATTTTGTCTTTGACCTGACAACATCAAGATCCACTCGCCACATCTGTCTTGCTTGCTCTGAAGTAAGTTATTAGAGTACAGTAATTCTCTTAGATACAGTAAGGAATATAGCAAAGCTTTGCTGAGATGTTTTTCTTTATTTATTTGAGACTGTCCTGCAATGTTGTTTTAAATATTTCCTGTGATTTTGAACTCTGATGTAACTGTAAATATATATTGAGTATTTTCTTGTTCTTTTATTATTTATTATTAAATATATTTAAACGTTTCATTGTGGCTGATCTGTCTAGATATATTTAAGTTCTGGGAGTACTTACATATTTGTTTGGTGACACTATGTGGGCCACTCCTAATAGCCTTGCTCTTGGTCAAACTACCATTTGTATTAACAGTAACATTACACAGTAAGATTGGACACCCTTTGTTAAGGGCCTTAAAGTAGCTGATAAAGAATGACTGGTGGCAGGCGAACCTTCCTTTTAGTCTAGACGGAAGGGGCATAGCTACTAAACCTGTGCCAGTTTTTCTCATGTGTGTGTGTGTGTGTGTGTGTGTGTGTGTGTGTGTGTGTGTGTGTGTGTGTGTGTCTAGCCAGAAGATCAAAGGTGTGTATCCTACAGTTACCTCTCTAATCCCATGGATTGATGGTATTTTGATACTTGCACATGCCTACACATCCATTTCATGTAGGTCTCCCAACATCTTCTCTTCGGCATGGCCTGCTGAATTCATCCACTATACACTGTCCTGCAGCTTTGTAAAAGTCAGACTTCTGCTGTGGTGCTAGTGTAAATTATTGTTTTATGTAGTCTGTGTACTTCCATAGGTAGGGGTCCTATTCTGAGTACAGTCAACTGGGGTGTGTGTGCACTTTCTTGACATTACAGAGAGCCTTTATACCAGCATGTGGAACATGGTTATTGCCATATTCTCCTCACCAGACCCTGCTGATGTCATCAGGTATAAAGTGTTGTCTGAGACACTGCAAGTCAGGCTTCAGCTATGGCACTTGCCTTAAATATAGAGTTCTGTAGTCTGTGTACTTAAATAGGTAAAGATTATTTTCCTACTGCAGTCAACTGGGGTGTCTGTTTATGTGTGTGTGTGTGTGTGTGTGTGTGTGTGTGTGTGTGTGTGTGTGTGTGTGTGTGTGTGTGTGTGGGCACTTGCATGACATTACAAAAACCCTTTTATACCAGCATGTGGGACACTGATTATTTATTTGACATTTGACATTTGTTAACTGGGTTAGTCCAACTGAGCTAAAGAAAGCCCATTTTAGGTGGCGACCTGATGAGAAAAGCTCCAGTACAGTGATATAATTATTAACAGAAAGTAAAAATACTAAACAATATCATGATGATAGTTATACACATAGAATAAATACATGAAACTGATTAAGATACAAAAAGAAGCAAAAGGAAACTGTCATGGTGTATGAAGGCAGATAAATATTTTAAGCGAATAATAGTAAAGTTTAACCCCTTTTTTTGTTATTTTTTTTTGTTATTGTCATATTCTCCTCACCAGACACTGCTGATGTTATCAGCTATATCTGATTCATGGATGTGCACTATTCCCACCAGGGCAGGGTCAGAGACTGGCCTGGAGGCCAGGCAGAAGTCACCTCATCCTATGCAATATAGATTACAATGACATGGATTTCAATCTATCCACATACATCATGGTATGGTTTGTAGGCACTGTGTTTTCTTAGTTTGTAACCCCTGTGATCTCTCCAGCTGCTGTGTGTCTTGTGAGGTACATGCAAAAGAGAGCATTATACTCTATATTAGAGTTATGACGAGGTTCAGGTACAGTGCTGTAATATACTCCTGAGATCTGAATATGATGGTAGGACTTATGATGTACACAACATAGGCTTTCAATACCAGTGTGGACACATGATGGTTGAAGTTCAGATTGCTATCTACATGTGTTCCCAGTGCTTGCATCACTGGATTTCAGCATAGTAGGACTGTTGTCAATGCTGTAATTAACAAGGGAATTCCACTTTGAAGAAAGCCAAAATAAAGGCACATGTTTTCATTTATTTGTAAATCATGTGGCTTTGTCACCAATCATTTGTCTGTGTTAGCCCCTGCTGAAGTATGTTATCATCATAGGTGGACTCAATGATTGCACCCAGTATGCAAGAATCAGCAAACACAGCAAGCCAAAGGCCATATACTGTAGCCTTAACTGTTGAGAAATAGATTCCAAACAGTAAAGGGCCAAACACAGATCCCTGGGGTAGACCAGTGGTGACAGCCCTACTGGTACAAGTTAATTCATTAACTTTCACAGGATGTGTTCTGTCAGTGACCCAGTTAGTTACCCATCTAGTGACATAAAGTTTAATCCCCAGCTGGAAGAGTTTCTCAATGATACTTGCATGGGAGATTGTATTCAAACCCTAAGCCAATTAAGGCTAGCCAGTATGCACTGTCTTACCTTCATCCAGGCTTATCACACAGAATCAATGGGCTATGACAACATCACAGATTGCCTATCATGTGACTTGTCACATGCACCTTCCTGGCAAGGTTGAATACACACTTCAACACAACCCTCCACACAGACTATATTTCTGTAGAAGGGTGTATATGCATCCATCTGAACTGGGGTGTACAGCACCCAATGCATGCATGTATAGACACATCCTGACTCTTCCCATCTGTGGAGTAGACCAACATGTCATCATGTACATTTTCTAAATGGACACTATTGATATCCTGGCTGTGTGCAACAGACCTGTGTGAGTTGTTAATGCTACATCATGTCTGTTACATCTGTTAGATGTCCTGAAAGAGGTCATCGAGGGCATGCATGACAACAACACTATCATCCTTTTCAACTTGACAAGCCCAAGGCATTTGACACAAATCCACATTGAGGCATACACTCAGCACCATCAGATGTGGCCATATACATCTATATCACATATATCTACAGACTGTGGGCAATTATTGACTCCAACTGTGATATTAGTATAATACAGACAGTATCAACATACAGCAAAGATTGCTGCCATGGCCATGACACCACCTGCAATGACACAAAAACATGGGGGGATTTATTATATCAGAAAAACAAATACACAATGCAAATATAATGCAGACATCACACCCTATAATCAAATGAATAGATATGTGACCTGTGTCCTGAGGTAGATAAGTGGAATGTCCACCAGCATGTGGTCACAATGCTGACTACTCTCTTGTATGTAACACAGCTACTGTGTATGCGAAGGACATCCACATCAAAGGCAATAATACCTCCATAGTTCACAGCCTTCATCACACCAATAACTGAGTACAATGCACCCTTCTTCAGGTACATTCCTACACATCTTCCAGTGATGTGTAACTGATGTGTACCACCTTTGTCACAGTGTCACACATCTTATTGGCCATACCTAGGTATTCTTTTTGTGGCATAAACATTACTGTGTGATGGTGCGGAACCCCCATCAAGTTGTTACACCAGATGCATGTGTCCTACCTGTTCCGGTGAGGCACACAGTACATACATAGCTGTTTGATAACATTAATGGCATGTGTAGCATTCATGACAGTGTGGATTGTGCCACATATATCTATATCTCTCTATATCTATATCTATCTATATATATCTAATATATATATATATATATATATATATATATATATATATATATATATATATATATATATATATATATATATGACATGCACAGCAGTCAGCTAGCTTGTATTGGTCATAATGTAGCATGCAGGTACAGCAGTATCCTTCTTAACATCTCTAGCAGATGTTACGGTTCCAGGACAGTGTGCATGACTACCCTCATAGATTGTGGATGTATCATAATAGTTGTACAAGTCTATTTGTTTAGAATCATCGCTGATCACTCTAAATCACATATGTTATGTCAGACACTTGGGATTATTGGTGGTATTATTCTGATATTGTCCATGATTGTGCATGCTTCTTTTAATGTTGTCCCTAAGCCTTTACCTGTGACCCACTTGCTGCAGACCTCTGCTGAGATTGCACTCATATTCAGGAAAATCAGTTTGCATAACTTCACAATATGCACCCTACCCAATTGTATGTAACATCCCTGAAAGATGTCCTCTGCATTGTTTACGTAAGGATACTTATCTCACACAGACATCTTCGCCATTGTGTTGTCACCTTCTGTGACAGTCACATAATCCACACTTTCACTGTGCAGTCCCTACTGTACCATATTGATATGTGCTTGGTGTTGCTGCTACAACAGTCTTCCATTGATATGCCATCATCTGCTGTACATTAGGTTGTTTCACCTGTCCTCTTTCCCTGTGCTCAGTCCTACAATTTATCTTTGTAGCCCTATTTAATACATACACTTCCCCTGAGTGTTTATTTTACATGACAGCCCATGTACCCTTACAGATCATTTACACAACTTCAGTACAGAATGCCAGGAATAGGATTTCACAATAGTCTGCATTGTATACACTGTCTTGTACTATGTTTGGACTATATACTTAACTATCATACCTGTCAACTATCCAGATTTTCACAGAATGTCCAGTTTTTGCCTTATATATCTTTTGGTGTGTTCCTTATCAAAGTTGTGATTTTCTGCCATATCACCGGGATAATCTCAGGACTGATGTGACTCAATAATTGCATACATTTGAGTTTCAGACTTCAGATCCTTCAGAAAATGTATCTTCACACAACCACCTTGTTATTCTAGTAGATTTCTAAAGAGTAAATGTGTCATATCTGTCCCCTCATTATGTTGGCCTTTGTATAGATGTATTGCACTAAAAAACTGAGAGCTATAAAAACTGTTTTCTGTTAAGCCCTGGTGATCATTGTGGCATTCCGTGCAAAACCACAGACCTTCAGTGCTCTGACTTAAACAGGTTTGCTATGCATGTTCGCTTATATGGTTTCCTGGCCGGCACCATAAAACCTCTCTTATTTGCAATGAGTGCTGCTGCTTGCCACACATCACTGTGCACACATGCAAACTCCATGTAGGCTTCGGCAAAGCCTACACAGAGTTTACTGAATCCCTGCAAATATTTTAACAAGCACTCTTTTTTTACTTTTATCCATTCCTTTGTAAAATTCATAACATAGTCTGTCCAATTCAGGTGCTGATTTCTTCCCTCATCCTTACAGCTTCCTCCAATTCTTCCATTTTCATTTTCTCTTCTAAATGTTTCTTAATATTTCCCAATATCTCTCTCACTTGCAATTATTTCTTTTTCTACTTCAGTTTCAACTACCTCTTTAAATTCTTCCTGTTTATATTTTATAATACCATCTTCATCTAATACTGCACTCATATTCTCTTTTCTTGTTTTAACTTCCTTCCCTGAAAATAATGGAACTTTCTCTTTTTTTCCTTTAAAAAGAATTTTATCTATATGTAATTGTCTTTACATTGTCTATATTTTAATACATTTTTCTGTTTCTCTTATTGTGTCACTGTCTTCCTCTATTTTTCATATCCTTTCAGAGTTTCTTCATAATCCATCTTACCTCTTCTTTTCATTCTGTTCTCAACTTCTAAAAAAATTTTTATACTTTTCCTTATACAAGACCAACAAATATCGCCAGTTTTTAAAGTGCAGTCTCGTTGTCTTTAAAAATAACAACATATGTTCTTTCCAAACTTTTCTGTGTTCTTCCTTCATTTCACCCTTTTTGCTGTTCTCACCAGTTAAACTTTTTATTCATTACCCTTCCTTTATTATCTATCATCTCCTATTGTAGCCCACCCTTCTCCATGATCGAAATGTTCAATCATTTCCGCCCCATCGCTTCCTTAATGTCTTTTGAATAAATCACATAATCTATTTCAGTTTTAAAAATTCCTCTTCTGTAAGTCTGATCCCTATTTTCAGCTTTTCACATTTTATGAACTGTTTTATCACCTTTATATCTTATGTTACTTATTCTCTTTCCTTCCTTAAGTTAGAATAATAGTCTTCCAGCATAATTATTGTCATATTTACCATTACATACTTAAATATTTCTTCATACATCATTTTCCTTTCATATTTATTTGCATATGCAGTAGCACTATTAGTCTGACGCATCTTTCCCTTCTTCTCCTATCACATATTACTATTATCTCACTGTCACTTGTAATATTTTTATTTCCTCAGTTGTTATTAGACTCTCTGTGCCTGAACATCTCTTTTCGCATTGATCATATAATCTTCCTTCCTCAGCCGTTCTCGTTTTTCCTTCTTCAATCACCTTGTATCCAGAGAACATATCACATCCATGCTTCCTTCTGTATACATACAGTCAACAGCAAACTCTTGCTATCACTGTGTATACTATTTTCATTTAAAGCGAATATTGCCATATCGCCCGTCTCCTTTCTTTGCATCCTTCTTACTCCCAGATATTATTTTCTCTTTCTTTTCCATATCCTCCCCATTTGATTTTTAATCATTTTCCTCTTATTTTGTTCTGCCTTCAGTTCTCCCTCCTCTTCATTATCGTTTTTTTTATTCTGCATACTTAACTTGTATTTGATATATTTCTGTCTGCAGACTATTCTCCCTTTGCTTACCCCATCCTTTCTAGTATTTTCTATGCCCTCTTCTTCACTTCTTCTCCCATGATGCGTTCACCTTCACAAATATTTTCAGTTACATGTTTAAATAAATGTTCCTCTTCTCTGATATTCTCGTCTTCATTTTCTGTTGCTAGTTCCAACAAAGAGTACTCAAGCCAGTAATGTCAACTCTCATTACATTTTTTACATACTGGTTTATTATTCCTGGCATATGTCCCTTGTCCCCAAAACCGATGAGTTGTTTCTCAAATAAAAGAAAAGGCTTTAGGTTGTCCCAGCATCTATATATGCCGTATTTTCCTTCACTCACAATACAAGTTAACCATACTTCTGATCCTTCTGTCCAAACCTTTCTTCCACCATACACTTTCTTAACACCATATACTTTTCTACAGATAGAAAAATGTTTTTAATTCATATTCTTTGTCATCTGATGCTCCGAACTTCACATTTAATTTTTACTTGCATGTTTAAACTCTGAAACAGTCTTTCCCCAGTGACTGCATTTTTTTCTCTGCTTCATTTGTAAAACGTTTTGCTAACAAGTACGTTTCAAATGACACTTCACAAAAAAGCCATAATTATTCATAAAGTAATGCTTTTATGTGGTTTAATATAAAAGTGCAGTGGCAAAATAATATTATCTATGAATGCTATATCTGCTAATGGCTTATTTTCCTTGTTCTGATACTTACCTCTGGTTATTTTCTCTGCACATTCGGCCTTCAGTATTCCTTTGCACCCTTCACTTCCCTCTTCCTGCCTGACTCATACTTACAGCATAAGCTTTTGTAGTTCTCCTTTCAGTGTTTGCATCAATTATCTTTACTTCGTCCTCTTCTTGGTGTATGTCCCTTAAGTCTGTCTTTTCCACCGACTGAGCACATACCCAGATTTATGCTGCCAGTCTCAATATTTGTTTCTTTCTCCCCTGGCTTCTTAACATCATTTTTAGAAATTTCCTGTTCCTGTAGCATTTGTCTTACCATTATAATTCTAATCAGCCTCCCTCCATCCTTTCCTACTAGATTTAATCCATTAAGGCTTGCATTTTAAGTCCTTCACCATAAAAACGGATAACACAATTGCCTCTGCCTTCTTTCTCTACCAGGCTGCATAGAGTCTGCAATACTGTTAGCTCTGTGACTGCTATCCTTCACGATTTTTGAAATATCTAAACTCAGTAGCACCACTTTGGTAACTCCTAGTGGCTCACATCAAAAAAGAGTGGGGGAATTCCCCTAGTGCTGTGTAGTATGGAGCAATAATAACAGAATGTCATATCTGAGAGGGTTGTTACTCCAAAAAAGAAAGATAAGGGGCCAGATTCAGGAATGCCTATGCCAAGTATACATGATTTGTTTTCAAGAGCATCCCTCCCACATTTTTGGGGGTGTCTATTCACTCAGAAAGATTAGACTAAGTGTACATGTAGTGTTCACATTGTGGTAACCTTGATGAATCCCCCTCAATATTTAAAGTCACAAAAAAATCAGTAGGAAGACTAAATTAGGATGAAGAAGGTGTGAGTTATGCCTATGCTGTCTGTTCACTCAGAACAGTGTACACTTAGTGAAAGTATCAATGAATCTGACCAGAGATCAGAGATTGTATTTATTAAATAAAAGTATGAAAATAAGGCAATATTATTTATGACATGCAGAAAACTAAGAAGGATATTTACATTTATGCTGAGGTGTAAAATAATGTGGTTTTTTCCATTGTTTTCTACCTAACTGTATCTTTTCTACCTGATTGAGAAACTGGATACACATTTAATGGCGGGCCTTCACATGGATAGCATTCTTACTCTATTCCAAACAGCATATTGTTGAAGATAGTAAGTAAAATGTGCATACAGATAGTAAACATTATTCATGTATAACTTCATTTTCCCAGTGTTTATCATATTGTTAGTTGCTGTACTTACCCTGTTACCCACAGTGGTTGGGAGTATGTGACCTCCTATAGGCACTTAGCATTTACTTCCTTTTTCTGTACTATTGTTATACAAGTTTTGTACCATAAAGGTTTATTTTCAAACTTCAGAGAATTTAGTATCTATAGAAATTACTGTTTTATGGTAATATTTCATAAGGGAGGATGATACCCAGGGAATTATACCAGCTAAGGCAATATTAGTAAGGACAATATCCATGATATCTTGTCCTCAGTTAATATGTTCATTAATTATTCTTGGTAAGCTGCATTTATAAAGTCAAGTATTCACTTGGTGTGTTTCATTGCTGTCAAGAAGTTCAGTTAGTTTATTGCTGGATAAGTGAAAACACCCATGATTGATATATTAGAGTTTATATGTGTGCCAATTAGAGTGTTGAGAGTTATTGTGGCCCACAGACGTCCTGGATGGAGTTTTACAAATGGCAATGAAGTGATAGTTAACCTTGTTTATGCTGACTTGGATTTGCAGAAGTTTGCATTATGGTTTCTACCAGTTTAATTTCTCCAAGTCTTTTGGGTTTATACTACCAAGACAGGAATGGACCCCATTTCTAAGTCAAAGTATGATTAAAGTTTGTGAAATTAGTATTGTTCCAATCTTTGATGTTAGCTAAAAATGCTCTTGGCAACACTGGCAATGTGCCCAGAATTGATTTTTTTGCAGTACATATGGAGTTACATATTGGTAGCATATCTAAATACAAATATGATTTTTTTTATGAGACCCATTGCTCTTACTACTAATGGAACTCACTAGGTATCTTTTGTCCACATTGCCCTCAATTATGTCTGCAAATAATAGTATTTTATGACTTTGTGTCTCTCAGTACATAAGACTGTGTAATCACTGGGTGTAGCAATTTCAATGATTAATGCTACTTTTGTTTTATTTTCATGGATTACTATAACTGCTTTTTGAACTGTTGGTAATGGGTGATCCTGTGTGATATAAGCTTCATCTTTTTATATAATGCTTTATGGCTCATGTTTCCAATGCTTCTGAGCTACTTCAATATTGTAATGTTTGTACAATCCCCACTGCAGCAGTCTTGCCATGTTATTATGCCTTTCAGTATACAGGCCCTCTGCCATTAGTGTATCACACCCAGCAACAAGATGTGCAACTGTTTCCAGTTCTGTTTGCATTTTTCTGTTTCTGTTTCTCTCAGATGTTAAATAGACTTTGTAAACCAACATGCATATAGTGCATTATCCTGGGTACCAATATTAACCTCTGGTTTGATTTCCATTCTCATGTTACAATGCTCTGCTTCTGCTATACTAAGCAAGGAAGTCATTTTAGACTTGTTCTTCTCATGTTTTAAGGCTTTCAATATGTTTGGATCTGGTGAAGTTAGCAGATATGTATGTAGTCTTACAATTGCAGATCTACATATGTAATTTATTTCGAGGACACCGATAACTCCTTCGGAATGAGGAATATATAATCTTGGCATGCACTGATTTTTATATATCATTTGATAAGCATGAAGCATTTTTCTTGTTTTCCTGTCCAACTGATCCAATACCTTTTGGAGCCAGTCAGTCACCCCAAAACTGTAAGTTAGAATAGGAAGAGCAAATTGGTTTACAGATTGGACTTTGTTGCCAGATGGCTGTTTTCAGTATTGATTCTAGTCTTCTAAAATATTCCTTACTGAATTTTGTTTGCATGTATTCATGTTTTATTATAGATCCTTCATCAGTTCCCAAATGTTTATCATCTCCCTCCTGCTCAAGTTTCTTTTTATCATATTGATACCCAGACCGATATTTTCTTAGTGCTGCAGCTTTCCTCCTTTAAATGTTGCTTTTGTACATTTATCAAGACCAAGTGACATTCTTATATCATCTGAAAATGCTTTGACCACTTCCAGTTGTGCTTTCAGCTCTTCATGTGATGAACTATACAGCTTAAATTGTCTACAAAAAGATGAGAAGTCTTTACACTGTTGTTTTCTGTGAGGCAAATTGTAACTATGACCTTATCTGTTAAGTGTGCAGCTTAATGAGTTAAGGGAAAAATAAAAGAGCAGCCACGACGAAGAGTCACCCAAGAATATCTCCCTTGTGAATTTTTATCTCTGGGATAATAATTTCTCCTTTGTCATGGCTTAGCTGCAAACTGGTTTGCCACTGTTTCATGGTCACTGTAATGTAACTGATCAATGTGGGGTGTATCTTATACATCTGTAAGCACTCCTTTATTACTGAATGTGGAATGCTGTCATATGCTTTGTTGTAATCTATCCATGCCATATCTAGATTCTTCCCTTTTTATAATTCTTCATTATGACTTTATTTAACAACATGACCTTTTTTCTACATAACTTTCTTTTGTTACCCCTTTTGTTCTATTGCCATAATTGAGTTTTCTTCTAAATGACTATAAGCTCTGCTGGCATCACTTCCAGTATATAGCTTATACATCATTGGAAGGCAATTTTTATCTATAGTTTTTAAGATAGCTTGCCAGGTCACTCTTAAGGAGGAATATTGTTTTTCTTGTTGTTAACCATGTCAAAGTCTGTTCAAGATGTGATATAAGTAGTTTATGTAAAGATATTACTACTTTTTGCAAGAAGTTAGGTACTGCATCTGGGCCTGAGGGTTTCCAATTAGGAGCTTTTCTTAATTTTGTTTCAATTTCACTAGCTGTTACTTTATCCCATTTCATAGCCTGTATATTTGAACTTATTGATGTTTCTTTTACTTCTTCTGTCCATTCAGCATCTTTGTTATAAGCTGCAAGGAATTTGCCATGATAACACAGGTGCAACCCCAAAGCTATCCATAAACCTTGAAGGAGTGATGCTTACTGAAACCAAAAACCGACAGAGTGCTATCATGAATGAAACCATGTTTTTGTACATGCACATGTACTCGAACTGTATTATGTAACTATTCAATATGCAGGAACACTTCAAATTTTGGTGTCATTTTATTGAGACTTCTGCTATTGAGTACAACCACGTTGACATATTCTGAATTTGGATTTGCTCAGCCACATTGTCTAGAAGACTGACTATACTTAAAAGAAGCATTTATGGGAGTAGCAAATGTCTTAGAGTATAAAATCCATGGTAAGAGAGGAGCAGATCATGTCTGGCTACACAACTGAGTTATCAGCCATCTCTCCCTAGCAGACACATACTAGAGTCCCCTTAAATGAGATCAGCTATTAAGTGAAATATTAAGCCATATATTTTTTCTTATGTTTGAATCTAGACATCATTCTGGGTGATAACAAAATATCATTCAAGACAAGAGTTCATAGGTAATAACTAGCCTAATGACCCCAGGGGGCCTTTTTAAGTTTAGCCATTCTTCCCAAGGTGAGAATCAAACCTTGTACCTTGTGTCTGTATGGTAAACACCTTAACCATTATGTTTTCCCTTTGCCAGATATATGCATAATGATGTCAATCATATCTTCCTACATCTCTATTGACTCAGATATGGGCCACCATCAAGTCACAGTGTTATTTCTCAGGATGTAGGGATCTAAGAGTTCGTGCAACATCATTAATCCTTTCTCTGAAAAGACAAATAACTATTACCTCGTTCTTATCCTGGCTAGTGAGGGTGGTATTTGTATGCCTGTCTACAGAGTCAATAATTACAAAAATATTACTTTGCAAGGTCCCAGACTTAATGTGCTTTAAAGGCTGGAGATGTGCTTCCTTGTGATTCTTAGACGAATGTGTGCTGTCTGTTAAAATGTGTGGTACTGGTGCTGGTGCTGGTTTAATGAACTATAATTGTGGCGGGAGTCTCTTAGTCCTATTTCTAAGTAAGTACTTGTACAGCTCACATACTGTGTCCTGCTGAGGCAGCAGTAATATGCTTTCTGTCATTTAATTCCTCCAAGTGTTTTTGCTTTCTAATACAATGACTGGAATGGACCTCATTCCTAAGTCAAAGTATGATTAAAGTTCATTAAATTTGTATTGTTTCACTCTTTAATGTTAGCCGGAAGTGCTCATCACAGCACCCGCAATGTGACGGAGTTACATTTATTGATAACATATTTAAGTATGATTATAAATTATTTTTGATAATACCTGTTGCTACTACCACTATTGGAAGTGTCTGGGTATCCTTCTTCCACAGTGCCTTCATTTCTGCCTGCTAATCCTGATATTTTATGACTTTGTCTCTCTCTGTATATAAGACACTATAGTCACTGGGTGTACCAGTTTCAATGATCAGTGCTACTTTTGTTGTCTTTTCATGGACTACTGTATCTGGTTTTCTCCCATCTAGTTTTTGAACTGTTGGTAATGGTAATGGGTGATCCCATGTGATATAAACTTCATCATTTTCTAGAATGCTTTGTGGCTCATGATTCCAGTGTTTTTCAGCTACTTCAATATTATAATGTTTGCACAATCCCCAGTGTAACAGTCTTGCCACATTATTATCCCTTTCAGTATACAGTCCTTCTGCCATTAGTATATCACAACCAGCAACAAGATTGCAACTGTTTCCAAATCTGTTTTACAAAATCTACATTTATCTGCTGTCTATCTTGTGCTGCTATTATTAACCTTTCTTCTTTTGGTTTAAAATTAATCCCTCCTTAACCATTCCTGCATTTGATTTTGATCAACATGAGGTTCTTCCAAGAGTTTTCTATACTAGCAACTATATTTATGCATTTCCCACATTTCTTGCCTTCTCATCTGATCCATCACCTTATATCCTTCCTTTTGTTTTTTGGCACATTCAGTTGCTGCCTGATTTTATTTGCTTCTGGTTTGATTTCTATTCCTGCTTGACACCGATATGCTTCTGCTAGGTTTAACAGAGAAGTCATCTTAGACATATTCTCTTCATGTCTCAAAACTTTCACTACATTTGGGTCTTGTGAGGTCAGTAGATATCTATGCAGTCCCACAGTTGCAGATCTATACATGTAATCAGTTTCGAGGAGGCTCATACCTCCTTCAGAGCAGGGAATATATAGTCTTGGTATACACTGACTTGTATAAATCATTTGATGAGCATGAAGCATCTTTCTTGTTTTCCTGTCCAAACTATCCAGCACCTTTTGAGGCCAGTAAGTCACTCCAAAACTGTAAGTTAGGACAGGAAGAGCAAATTGGTTTATAGGCTTGAAGTTTGTTCCTAGATGTCAATGCTGTTTTCAGTATTAATTTAAATCTTCTAAAATATTCCTTACTAAGTTTTATTTGCATTTGTTCATGTTTTATTGGTGATCCTTAATCAATTCCCAAATATTTATACACTCCCTCTTGCTATAGTTCTTTTATATCACATTCCTGTCCCAAACTGATGTTTTCTTGATGCTGCAGTTTTCCTGCTTTAAAGGTTTCTTTTGCACATTTATCAAGACCAAATGTCATTCTTATATCATCTGAAAAAGTTTTGACCACTTGTAGTTGTGCTTTCAGTTCCTCATCTGATGAACTATACAATATAAATTATCTAGAAAAAGAAGATGAGAAATCTTTACACTTTGCTGTTTTCTGTGAGCCAAATTGTTGCTATGACTTAATCTGTTAAGTAGAAAGCTGAATGGGTTAAGGACAAGACAAAAGAGCAGAGGAGACCAAGAGTCACCCTGGAATATCCACCTTTGAATTTGTATCCCTGGGATAATAATTAGTCCTTTATAATGGCTTAACTGCAAAGTGGTTTGCTAGTGTTTCATGGTCACTGTAATGTAATTGATCAGTGTATGTATATGTTTTCAGTAAGAATGAAGCTGTTGTTTCACTGCTTAAACACACAGTATAAACACAAAACATAGTGTTACTTTCTTATAACTTATTGTATAACTACTGCTCATTGTGTCTTAAACCTGAATGTAATGTTATGTATGTTTAACTTTGAAAATAATGTTATGTTTTGTAAAGTGTTTTATAATAAGTACTATATGTGCTAAATGCTGGTATTACTTATGACTGTGATCTGCTTGAAACTAGCATTTACTTAATGTTCAATGTGTATTATTATCTTGGAGCTTTTCTCCCCGGGCCTCTGCTGAAAATGGACATGTATCCAGTCGGACTATCCCGGTCAACAAATGTAAAATAAATAAATAAATATTGTTTCAAAACAAAATACTAAATATTAAATTTACAATGGTTTACTGTATTGTAATGATTTATTTCTGTTATTTATGCTATTTACGGTAAAATTTTGTCCACAATTTGTGTATTCCTATATATTTAACTTTTAAAATGTAGCATTTATGGGCCTCAGTTACAAAGTTCTCTTACCAGTATATAATGTTCAGATTGTATGTGAGAACTTTACTGTAAAAGAGTTTTGATCAATCAGTCCATATTACAGATTACTTTATATTTGTATTTAGTGTTTCATGTCCACAATATAAACATTTCAGTCTTTACGTATAGACTACTTTGATTAAAAGAACTGGAGCCTGACTAATAAAAAGTTCTAAGTTTGAGAGTCGACCTAAAATCACTGCTGCATTCCTTAGGTTTGCTAAATTATGAATGATAGGATTGGCTTTACTGTGACAGAGACTTAAAGCATTAGAACAGATTATTAAGGATACTTGGAATGAATAAAGCTAGAGCCTACAGTACCAGTAAATTAAAAAAAAGATGAAGCAAGATTTTTAGCTTTATTTTATTTATGTATTTTGTTACGTGAGCTCTCTGGCAGGGATGATGCCCATAGGAATCGCCAGGTGAAGTGATTTGCAGAGAATCACACACCAGGTAATTAGAGACCGAAGTAAACAAAATGGAATAAAGAGTGGAGGCCCTTAGCAGTTCACAGCCTTAATCTCTAAACTAACAGACTATTAGATAAGAAATTAAGTCCAAACACAATTCCTTCCAGGCAGCTTACCTATTCAAAAACAGTTCAAAGTGTGCCCATATTCAAAGCCTCGACCAAAGCACAGAAAAAAAAAACTGCTGTGTCTTACTACTATATGAGACTTTATGATTTCTTAAACAGAGTTAAACTTTATAACATTGTAGTGCACTGAGTGCAGTGATTATGTTCTGATATTTGGAAAAAAACAAACCAGTTAAGCAATAGTGGGACAAGAGACCCAACCTTAGCAAATGCTAAGCACCCCCTGCTAAAGTTGCTTAGACTGGGTCTAACGCCAGGCAGTAAAATCTGCCAGTACCTATAAGCAATTGACAGTGGCAGAAATAAGATTTGTTTCTGCCTGTCATCCATACCGGTAACATGGCCCTAACTTACTCAAATTTCACTGATAGAATAATGAGATGTGTTAGCATATATTTTCCAAAGGATACCAACCGTGAAACTTCAATGTATGTCATGATTTAATGATTTCAGTCCTTAGTACTTTGTCTGAAAACAACAGACTTGATGAGGAACAAACCAAAAATATGAAACAATTATCTGGATGTTCTTAGAAAATCTGGACAGTTGAAAGGCATGGAAGATAAATGTAAACATCATATACAGTATTACACTGCCTTTCTGACAGCATCTGCTAAGCATTTTATGGCTTTGAAAGCTGGCAAACCACTTTGTGATCATGACACTGATCATAACCCCTTGTTATGAATTTCTTGGCACCCATGTCTCAAACACATAATACATAGGTTATGATCGGTGACCCGATCATAATCCTCTAGGTTATACATAATATTCATAAAAGTAATACCATCTGAACAGTGACAACAAGTAGGAAAATAAGTCTCAACACAGTTGCTATCAACACATAGGTTCACAGGTTCATAAGTTTACAGGTTCATAGGTTTATAGGTAGGTACTAGGCTATCTGCCCGAGGGCATTTAAAAGCCTAACCAGTGTGTGTCGGCTTTCGCCACCCCATGGATTAATTAACTGAGCCTCTGTCAAGCAGAGCCAATGAAGTGATCCCAGGGGTGTATTTTTTGTTACCCATCCATTTGTCAAGGTTTCTCTTGAAGAGTGTTAGTGAGGGGCTCAGCCTAATGTAGTTAGGAATTTTGTTCCAAAGCATGGGGAGTCTCTGTGACAGGAATCTATCCCTCCAGCATGTTCTATTTATTGTTGTGACAAGGTTCAGCTCACTACAGCGGGTGGCTCGCAGTGACTTGGATTTCTTTAGGTGGAGCATGTCCATCAATTCTGAGTTGGACATGGCTTTGTAAGTCAGGCAGAGATCACCTCTGAGTAAACGATATGCCACTGAGTATAGCCAGAGTTTTTTCAGTTGGGCTGCATAGGACATATGTTTGAGGCCAGTAATCCTCTTGGTGTGGTACTTTTGTAGTCTTTACAGCTGTTGGAAGTGTCTTGTGAGGTACATCCCAAATGGGGCATTGTACTCTATGATGGGTCTGATGAGTGACAAGTAGAGGGGCACTATAACCTCTTTATTTCTAGATGCAAACCCTTTAGTAATTAGATGGGGCACATAGAAGGATTTCCTAACTACTTTGGCAATATGATTGTCAAAGGAGAGATTACTATCTGCCTAGGTCCCAGATATCATATTACCTCTTCTGTAGTAAGGGGGCTACCACCTATGTGGTAATTTGTGGATATTTTGTTTTTCCCAAATGGGATGACTATGCATTTTTTGGCATTTAGCTTGAGGCCATGACTTTGACACCAGGTGTCCGTCTCAGTAAGACCCTTTTGGAGGATGTCCATGTCAGCCAGAGAGTCAATTATGGCTCCCAGTTTGCAGTCATCGGCAAACTTGGTTAGCCATAGTCCTCCTGTGTTTGCCTGTACTTCTGAGAAGTATATGCCGAACAGTAGGAGTCCCAGGACCGAGCCTTGCGGGACGCCATTTGTGACTGGTTTAGAGTTGGACCTGGAGCCCGCTATTCTTACCATGTGAATTCTGTCTGTAAGCCAGTTGGCAACCCATCTCATGACATAGGGGTCTATGTTCAGGCTGGTGAGTTTTTCTGTAATACCCGATGAATGGTGTGAAAAGCCTTGGTGAGGTCTAGGTAGGCTGTGTGAACCACCTTTCCCTTGTCTATGACCTTAGTAACTGTCTCGAAGAAGTCAAACAGGTTTAGTAGGCATGATTTGCCCTTAACAAAGCCGAACTGGGTCTGGCCAAGTGTTTGCAGGTTCCCAATGTCTTTGTTAATGAGTTCCATGATGATGCGCTCCATAGCCTTGCAGACCAGGCTAATCAGGCTTATGGGGTGATAGTTACCAGAGTCAGTTGTGGCCCCTCCTTTGTGGAGCGGAATAACCATTGTTGTTCACCATTCTATGGGCACATGGCCTGTGTAGAGGCTGAGGTTTAACAGTGTGTTTAGGTGGGGGGGTTATTTCTTTCTGTAGTTCGTGCAAGATGCAGCCTGGGACACCATCTGGCCCTATTGATGTTGTGTTTTTGGCTTTTGAAAGGGCTGTTTTCACCTGTGCGTCTGTGATTTCTGGGACACTACACTTTTCTGGTATTGTTGTGGGCCCTTTTGGGGTAAGAGGGGGTGAAGTTTGCACTGAATCTATCTCCTAGGATGTTGGTAATATCAGTAGGTTCAGTATATTTTGTGCTATTTTGCACTAGCTCAGTGCATATCTGTGAGTTGTCACTTAGATTCTTAACATAGCTAAAGAAGGCTTTGTGGTTATCTTTGAATCCTTGGCTATTTTTCTTTGGAAGTTAGCCTTGGATGATTTTATGAGGGACCTTAGTTTCTTACTGATACTGATCACGGATGTCTTTCCTTCTTGGGATTTGCTTTTTTTCTGAACTAGTTTCCTCCTTCTATTGTATAGCCTGTTTATGGCAGACTGGTGTCCTTCTCTTAGAGGAGTGAGTCTTGGATTTGCTAGGGATGGCATGATCCATGCATCCTTGTAGGTGCTCATAGAGTGCATTTGTAAAGGTTTCTGCATCTTGGGCAGCATTATCCTTTAGTGTGGGGGCTGCAAAACTTACCTCCTCTGTCTTAAGTAAGGTAAAGTTTGCTTTAGAAAAGTTTTTTACTGTGATTTTCTTAGTTGGGGATGGTGGTGGGGTGTGGACATCCAGAGTGATTAGTTTATGGTCTGATATAACCAGTGACGGGTTGACCTCTGGTGTGGAACACCGGTCACCCATGTTGGTGATGACCAGGTTCAATATGTTTTCACCTCTGGTAGGGGGAGTTTACCAGGTGATCCACGACATTTGAGTTGATGAATTCCAGGAAGTGCTGGACTTGGGAGTTTGTACTTGAGTAGTTTTCCCAGTTAATGGTAGGTTAATTGATTTCACCCAATATCGGAAGGACCTTCATGTTTTCCAGTGTCTCCAGAAAGGTGGAGTGGTGGTCCTGGGTCATGGAGGGTGATTTGTAGCAGGCCACAATTTGCATTGCAGATTTGCCCGATGTTAGTTGCACATGGATTATCTCATAGGTAACATGCTGTGCCACTAACCTGGAGGTGTAGGTATCCTTGATAAATATGAATACACCCCCTCCTTTTGTTTTTCGGTCTGTGTTCTGTGGCCAAAACGTGTGGTATGAGTTATAGCCCGGTAGTGCTGGGGTGCTTTCTGGAGCCTTGAACCAGGTTTCAGTTACTGCACAGATGTCGACATTCTCCATATTGAAGAGTGCTTCGAGCGTGTGCATTTTGAGATTTAAACTCCTGGCATTGAGTAGCATAATCCTCAGTTTTTTGTTAATTGTGCTTTTTATGGAGGTGGGTTTGACTTTTGAGCCTTGCCTAAAAAAGGCACTATGGGGGCAGCAAGAGCCTTGGCCAGTATTCAAAAGCCTAGGAGTGACAGGTGCAAGCCGTCTCTTGCAAACCAATGTGGCTTGTCGAGCATGTCGTCCCAGGGTGACAGACACTGGATCCCCTTTGAATGACACCAGAAGCTTAGCCAATTGTTGAAATTTATCATTTTTTTCTTTATACTGAGGTATCATTCTTGGTGAGGGCAGGATGCTACTCAGGGTCAGGGTCATACCCACCTGGGCTACATGATCAGAGAGCTCTTCCATGTCTCTTTTCATGTAGTCCAGGGAGGTACGTTTCAGGTCATTCATATCAACATGAACAATGACAGAGTCATATTTATACTTGTTCTGGAGTGACCTGAGTACTTGTGTTATGTGGCGGATTCTGGCTCCCGACAGGCAGCTAACAGTAACCTTCTCCTTGTCCAGCCTAGTGAGTAGGACGTCAGTGTGCCTGACTATAGAGTCACCTATTACTAGTGTGTTAGGTATGTTATTTTGCCTTAAGGGCTGTGATTGTGTGGCACACTGATTTTGTGTTTTATACGTTGTCTGGTTTGTGACAGGAGGTGCAGGTTATTTGGGTGTTTGCTTTGGATGTCTCTGATGCTTTTGCAGGTTTTTATTTAGAGCCTCTGAGTATGATTTTGTGTATTTATGTGTATTTTTTACCAGTGCTGGTTTAGGAGGTCTATGTGTGGCTGGAGCTGTGGTGCAAGTGTTAACCTTCTCCTCTTGACTGTCTGTTCCATTGTTGGGTGGAGAGAACTTAGCCTCCAGTTTGGCTGTATAAGTGCATCTCTCACATATGCTAATGTTTTGTGGTAGGAGGAGAGGGTTGTCTGTGTACATGAGGCAGTTGTAACATTGCCTCAGGATACCAAGATTCACCAGCTGGACTGGAGAGTACACCTGAAATTGCCCTTTGGTCATGCCTGAATAGTAGGATGAGCTGCTTAGTCGCTTGGTTGCTGAGGGGTGAATAAATAGCCATGCCCTGCTGGGCAATCAAGTGTCAGGGTGTATTAGTACTTGCCATTAGGTCTGAGCAAGTGCTAGACTGTAAGATGTTTTTTGAGTGCTTATGTTGAGAGTTAGACTAGTTTCAAGGGAAAAACTGAAGAAGAGACTTAGTGGAGCCGGGAATAATTTAACCATAGCTAACCGGCACTGCCCGGTACACAAAACTGTGCAAACGTGTTTTTTATAGTAGGGAAATGAAAGAGACAGAAATTAGCTCAAAATGGCCAATAAACTACTAACTTCTTGGCTGGAACCACTCCTCCAGGGACAGATAGGCTGCGCAAAGCTCCCCTCTCTCATAGGTGAACAGAGAAACTTCCTTATATCCAAGTAAGGTATGGGCAACTCAGAAACTTGTAACACAGCCCTGAATTCAGCACTAGCCTGAAAACTGGACTATACTAGCTTAAAAAGGAGGGAAACAAGAAATTATTTTTTTTTTTTGTTTTATTTGAAAAGATAAGGCAAAAACAGTAAAAATACACTTAAAACAGTTTTAAATCACTACAAATGATCAGAAAAGCAGCTGGAGAGACCACAGAGGTTCCTGACCAGGAAAATCCAGGGTCTCAAACACCTATCCTATACAGATAGGCTAAAAGCCTTGTCCCTCTATTCAGTCTCATACAGACTGCTCAGAGATGACCTGTATCTGACATACTAGGCCATCTCAGACCCAGCCTTGATGGAGTTGCTGCATATCTGTAAGTCAAACTCCACTCACGCAACCCACATGCAAGGCCTCAGCCTGGTCTATGACATTAATCAAACTTGTTGGTAGGATAGATTTGTGTCCCAAAGGCTCCCCCATTTGTGGGTTTTAAAATAACTACAATGATATTGTTAAAGGGCCAGACAAGCCTCTTGAGCATTCAAATTCTTCATCTTTCCAGACAGAATTAAGACAATGAGAATACCAGGAAATGGATTTTAAACTTGAGTCATGCTAGATAAAGGTGATGTTTTAAGTCTTTATAAGACTATCATCTTAGTTACTGGGTGCCAAATCCTGGAAAAAATGAAAGGTCATCACCCTTGTGTTATCCTAAATATAACCTCAGTCTGCTTTAAAATTTGTATATTAAAGGTTCACAGGTTCATAGGATGATACTAGGCTATTGGCCTGGAGGCACTTATAAGCCTAGTCAAGACTTTTGCCCATGTTCTCACAAAGTCAGTAAATGTTTCCCCTGTCCAGCATGGACACAGGTGGAATCCCAAGGGTGTATTTTCTGTTTCCCATCCAGTCATCCAGGTTCCTCTTAAAGAGGGCTAGAGAGGTACTCTGCTTGACATGGAGAGGGATTCTATTTCACAAATGGAGTCTTTGGGACACAAATCTATCCTGCCAACAAGTTCTATTAATGTCATAGACCAGGTTGAGACCTTGTATGTGGATTGCGTGAGTGGAGTTTGACTTACAGATATGCAGCAACTGCATCAAAGCTGGGTCTGAGATGGCCTAGTATGCCAGACACAGGTCAACTCTGAGCAGTCTGTATGAGACTGAATAGAGGGACAGGGCTTTTAGCCTATCTGTATAGGATAGGTGCTTGAGACACTGGAGTTTCCTGGTCAGGAACCTCTGTGGTCTCTCCAGCTGCTGCATGTTCTTGGCAAGGTACATACCAAAGGGGCATTGTGCTCAGTAATGGGTCTGATAAGGGAGGAGTATAGGGATGTTTTGACCTCCTTGTTCCTGGATGAAATACCCTTATTTATGAGTCGTGCCATGTAGAAAGCCTTCCATACAACAGAGACAATGTAGTCAAAAGTCAGGTTGCTATCAACCTGGGTGCCCAAGTCCCTCATGATGGATTGCATGCTTAGTACATTGTTATTAATGTGATAATTAAGGAGGATGCCATTTTCCCCAAAGGGGATAATGATACATGTCTTGGCATTCAATTTGAGGCCATGCTTCTGGAACCAGTCATTAGTTTGCATAAGGCCCTCTTGGAGGATGTTCACTTCACTAGGGAAACTTAAGATAGTGCCCAGCTTGCAGTCATCTGCAAACCTGGTCAGCCACAGACCACTGGTTTTGGCCTGCACCTCAGAAAAGTATATCCCAAACAGTAGAGGCCCCAAGACTTATCTTGGGGTACACTGCTCATTACGGGTCTACTACTAGAGGTGGCTTCCCCTATTTTGACTGAGTGGGTTCTATTAGTGAGCCAGTTAACTACCCATTTGGTAACGTATGGGTTGATGCTTAGCTGTGAGAGTTTTATCTATTATGCCTGAGTGGAGAATAGTGTCAAAGGCTTTGGCTAGGTTAGGGTAGGTGGTGTGCACCGTCTTCCCCTTGTCCATGCCTTTGGTGATTGTTTCAAAGAAGTCAACCAAGTTTAACAGGAATGATCTACCTTTGACAAAACCAAACTGTGTGGGGTCAAGCTTTTGGAGGCTGCCAATGTCCTTGTTTATAAGGTCCATGATAATGCATTCCATGGCCTTGCAGATCAGGCTAGCTAGGCTGATGGGCCTATAATTACCTAGGTCAGTGGATGATTCACCTTGGTGTAGAGGGATGACAGTGGCTGTCCTCCATTTGGCTGGGACGAAGGTGGTGCTCATATTTTGGTTGAATAGGGTGCCTAATGGAGCTGAGAGCTCATGTCTGAGTTCATGTAGGATACAGCCATGGATGTTATCAGGTCCCATGGAGACTGCATTTTTTGCCTTTGATAGGGCATTGACGACCTACTCCCTAGTGATGAGGGAAGGGGGGCAGGTGCTGGGGATGTCCTGGTTTACTGATGGGGGGACAGGGGGGTGAAGTTTTCACTGAACCTGTCTGCCAGCAGGTTGGCTATATCTATGGCATTTGTGTATGTGGTGTTATTGACCACCAGTTCAGAGCAGATTTGGGTGTTACCTTTGAGACTGAAGACGTATGTGAAGAAGGCCTTGTGATTGTCCTTAGTGGATGTGACCAATTTGGACTCGAAGTTAGCCTTAGAGGATTTCACCAGTGACCTTATTTGCTTGTCCAGACAAAGTAGAGATGGCTTCCAACTTGGCACCTGCTCCTTCTTGGTCCTGGACAGCAATTTATTTCCTTTTATTATAGAGTTTGTTTATCGCTGCTGTCCACCAGACAAGTTTGCTCTTCCTCATTAACAACAATGGTGGCAGCAGTAGACCAGTTGTTAGACGGAGTCCTAGACTGAATGTTAACAACAATACTAGTACTAACTTCCTGGTGACAGATGGTGAACTACCCTCTGTTTCCACTGACTTTCCTGGCATCCATAATAATTTTGACAACCAGGATTTTCAGATGGTCAACAATCACAGGGCCAATTCTCGCCCCCAAGCTCAAAGACAGAACAATTCGACGAACAGGAGACGAGGCCGCAGGAGATGACTGAAGTAATTAACATCGGAGTAGACCCGATAGTCTATAAAAGTTCTAATGGTGACTTTACAGTGTACAACTATACTTCTTTGAGTATAGCACAAGACATCATAGACTTTCTAGCTAAAGATTTTTCTTTTGTGCCAGGCCGTAGTATGGACATAGGCAGGCTTATCATTGACTTAAAAGTTTTCACACGTAAACTAAATTTGAATTATCTAATGGGTAATAATTCTTCTGCTTGCAGTCTACTTAGAGTAGCTAGTACGTATAATCCACCTTTACATTCAACTTTGCAAACATTTGAAAAAATGTGTGAAATGGACATGTGGGCTATTAGGAATCAAACTATATATAGAAAACAGAAAAATCTTTATAACATCACCCCCCTACAGAATGATTTTATCCAGTTAATTAAGGACTGCCAAATCAGGGTTATGAAACCTGATAGGGGTGGGGGGCTAGCCTTCATGGATCATTACAAATACGTAGAGTATTTGTTTGAACATCTAGATTCACCTGCCTACCAAATTTCATCTTTGAATGAAATAAACGGAGCCTATAGAAAAATCAACAGCATGCTTAATGACTTATTTTTGGAAGGATATATTGACACTGAAATCCTTAATTTTTTGACTATGCCAGCTCCAAAAATTCCAGTATTTTTCGGAACACCGAAACTACATAAAAGACTCACTTCGCCCCCATTTAGACCTATTATAGATGGCAGAGGGTCTATCACCCAGGGATGTGCAAAATATGTGGATAATATCCTGAAACCTTTGATCAGCTCTGAACCCCACATTTGCAAGGATTCTTGGTCTTTTCTTAAAAACATTAACACTCTCACATATAATGACAGTATGTTGTTCCTTACTATCGATATTAAAGACCTATATACTGTTATTCCACAACAAATTGGTTTAGCCTGGGTTAGGGAGTTTATGTTGTCAAAAAACGTTGACCATGATATCATCAATTTGACTGAGACTCTTTTAGAAATAGTTCTATCTAATAACTTTTTCACCTTTGAAGGAAAGTTTTATTTGCAAACCTCGGGCGTTGCCATGGGCTCGCCTTGTGGTGGATCCTTTGCCAATGCGGTACTAGCCCATTGGGAGTCTAGTTACTTATTTAAAGAAGAACTTTTTTCCAAATATGTCTCCTGGTACACTCGCTACCAGGACGACATTTTTTGTATATGGGAGGGTCATAGTGAGTTGATTCCGACATTTATTGATAACGTCACCAAACTAACAGACTTTTTAGAATTTACATATAAATTTGATAATTTAGAGATTAATTATCTTGATATATCATTAACTAAGGACATACACAACCAAAAGCTAAAAAGTAAAATATTCAGGAAACCAACATATTCTAATGCTTTTCTTCATTTTTCAAGCAACCACCCCTATCATCAAAAGAAATCAGTCATCAAAGGGCAGATGGTTCGGGCAGCCCGTATGGTGAGCGATCCAGCTGACTTTCACCTAGAATGCAACAATCTTTTTGATATGTTTATTGCAAGAGGTTACCCTCAGTCTTTAGTTTCAAACGTGGTAGCTGAAGTAACCAATAAAAGGGAGATAGGATATTTCCTTCCCCTACTTTCAGGCCAAAGAGACAATGATCTACAATACTCCAACGATTACATACAACTAATAACTTGTAGTAATGCCACTTCTAATAATAAAACTAACAAGTTTAATACTAGTTTTTTACATACTTACTCCTTTGATTCTCTAAAAATCAGAGAAGTTGTTAATAAAAACTGGGAGATAATAAAAGAAGACAGATCATTGTGTCCTTTATTGGGTGATTGCCCGAAAATTACATATAGGAGGGGGGAAAATATGAAAAGCATATTTGAAAGAAAATCTGTCCGTAGGTCAAATAGACATTGTGGCATGTTTAGATGTGGGGCATGCTCTCAATGTAAATTCATTAGAATAGCAACAGCATGCATAATCAATGACAAGGAGTATAGATGCAATGGGCACTACAACTGTGACTCAAAAGCTGTTATATATGCAGCCATTTGTGATTCTTGTAAAGCCTTCTATATCGGCAAAACCGAGAGAAGGCTAAAAAACAGAATCTATGAACACCAGTATGCAGTCACAAAAGTAGATGTCAACAATGCCCTAGCAAGGCACTGCCTTGAGTTTTCAGGCCATGCTTTTCACTTCTTTGTATTACAACAGCGAGAGATAGATTCGAGAGGTGGACCATGGCAGATCTTGTTGGAAATCGACGAATTGTTATGGCAGATCAGGACCAGGGCTCACATTTTTCCTGGTATCAATGAAAGCTTATCCATCAAATGTGTATTAAAATGGTTATCCCTTAATAGGTAAATATCAAGATCTACATTTACACACATTCTATAACCAAGTTATTGTGTTGTAACCTGGATTCATATTAATATGCATATTATACATAATAGTTCAAAATGGCATATTTCAAATGGTTTAGTCTATTAATAAGTCATTGACCTTGCGGATCTCAAGATCATGATTTATGATGTATTTCCATTGCTCTTAATTTTAGCAGTGTATTACATCTAGCATTATAGTTTGTTTGCTTTTGCAATCAGTAATAGCATATCTTGGAGACATACTTTCCTTGATTTACAACTGTTACATACTGGCATTTACAAACTTTAAATTTTAAATTTTAGCTTCTAGTTTCCAGTTGCTAGTATTGTATATATTCTGTAGATATATGATTGAACTTTAGCTTATGGTACATGGTTTAATATGTTCAATTATAATACTGTCCTCTAGTTCCGTTGTTTTAGATGTCCATAATAATAGATACACTTTTGTTTTCGTTTGCAGCAACACAAATTGTGTACATTTAACACTTATTTGATAAAACACTAATCGAATGCGTATAAGATATATTTATGCCTTTAGCTTATAATTTATCTAATTTTTTAATGACATTGTTCCTTATTTTTTCATTCATGTACATATACCTATAAGGTTCAGCAGTTTTTAATATGTAGAGTTGCCGTTTTAAGGTTGTCAGGGCTTTTCTCTAATGCAATAATGCACTTTAATCTGATAGGTTAAATGTTTTTAACATTGTAGTATAAGTTGAGTTTTTTGTAAACTTGTGGTTGTCTGAAGAAGGCGGGTTATTTGAACCTGCCGAAAGCGCTTACTATCACTTGGTTTTACTTGTGGAATATTAAATTTGTGTTTCCAGCTCTCTTATCGTGTGCTGTCCGTTCCTTTAACAGTTTGCAGTTTGGTTTTTGTTTGGTTCCTATAATTACCTAGGTCAGTGGATCATTCACCTTGGTGTAGAGGGATGACAGTGGCTGTCCTCCATTTGGCTGGGACGAAGGTGGTGCTTATATTTTGGTTGAATAGGGTGCCTAATGGAGCTGAGAGCTCATGTCTGAGTTCATGTAGGATACAGCCATGGATGTTATCGGGTCCCATGGAGACTGCATTTTTTGCCTTTGATAGGGCATTGACATCCTGCTCCCTAGTGGTGAGGGAAGGGGGGCAGGTGCTGGGGATGTCCTGGTTTACTGATGGGGGGACAGGGGGGTGAAGTTTTCACTGAATCTGTCTGCCAGCAGGTTGGCTATATCTATGCATTTGTGTATGTGGTGTTATTGACCACCAGTTCAGAGCAGATTTGGGTGTTACCTTTGAGATTGAAGACATATGTGAAGAAGGCCTTGTGATTGTCCTTAGTGGATGTGACCAATTTGGACTCGAAGTTAGCCTTAGAGGATTTCACCAGTGACCTTATTTGCTTGTCCAGACAAAGTAGAGATGGCTTCCAACTTGGCACCTGCTCCTTCTTGGTCCTGGACAGCAATTTATTTCCTTTTATTATAGAGTTTGTTTATCGCTGCTGTCCACCAGACAAGTTTGCTCGTCCTTGAGGAAGATGATTTGGTCCTGTCAGGTATTGCTGAGTCCATACAGCTATGTAGGTGCTCATATAGTTTTTTGGTGTAGGCTTGGACATTAATGCTAGTTCCAACTGAAGGGTCAGTGACTGTGAAGCTGCTTATACCTGCTCTGAGGAGATTGTAGTCAGCTTTGGCAAAGTTTTTTGTTTGACCCTGACAGTGGGGTGGGGGTCATGGTGACTTCAAACATGATAGCTTTATGGTTTAATCTTACCAATGAGGATGACACTGTAGGGGTACTACAGCGCCTACTCATGTTGGTTAGGACCAGGTCAAGGATATTTTCATCTCTCATAGGGGTGTTGACAAGCTGATTCAATGCATTGGCATTGACAATGTTAAGAAATCTCTGGGCATTCATGTTTGGGCTAGAATAGGTCTTCTACTCTATGGTTGGGTAGTTAAAGTCACCCAGGACCAGGGTAGAGGGTTGAATCCTGATGGATTCAAGTAAGTCCAGATAGGTGGAATGGGCATCCTGAGTCATGGTTGGGGGTCTGTAGCTAGCTATGATTTGAATAGGTGTTTTGTGAACAGTTAACTGCACTTGCAGTGTCTCCTGTGTGTCATACCATTTGATCAGCCTGGAGGTATGTATATCTTTGATAAATATTGAAACTCCACCTCCTTTGGCTTTTTAGCCCTCCATTTGGGGTCTGAAAGTATGGTAGGATGAGTAATTTGGTAAGGCTGGGGTGCTTTCTGCAGCTTTGAACCAGGTTTCAGTGACTGCACAAATATCAGCACCCTCCATGGCAAGGAATGCTTGCAATGAGTGCAGTTTCATTCTAAGACTCCTATCGTTTAGCAGCATGGCCTTTAAGTTTTGTTTAGAAGAATTTTCAGCTTTAAGTTACCAAATTTTAAAGTCATGACCTTTAATGGGGTGCCAGGCCAGAAAAACTGTACCATGCAGAATAGGTCCAAATGCTGTTTGCAGAAAATGCTTTGTAAAGGGAGTAACTATCAACCTGCACTGCAAGTCCAGAAAAAAATCACATTTTCTAATGACTCTTTGCTTCCAGACTATTGATACTTTTATTAAGTAGGCCATCTTCATTTTCAATGGGATTAATTCATCCTGGCAAGTAATTTTTTTTCCTGTGCTGAGTAGACCATCACTTGCACACCTCCCTTCCGATGTAGAAGGGAGCATGTATAGACTTGTCTTGTTAGAGTTCTTTGTTAGTAAAGTTTTTATTGTAGACATCTTCAAGTTAGGGATAAGGAGCTGCTCTTTTCTATAAAAGTTACTACTTTTCTTCACCAGTGGTACTGGTTTGTCCCTTTTGTTCTTGCATAAATGTTACTCGGTGAGTTCATGTGATTTATTTAACCTCCGTTTTTAGCTCTATTATTATAGTTGTTATTATCCAGTAGACTTAACAGTTGCAGACAGTAAACAGCGACAATACGATTTATTACTGTCAGTTACTAGTTCCAGTCAGTGGATATTAAAATAGTTGCCATTAGCAGCCAGTCTCCAGGAATATAAAATAACATGATTTGTGAATCAGACGCCACCATGATGTAATTTCCCAGACTGTGTCACCTACACTGTGTGTTATTATTTAATCTGTCTGCAAGTGAAAGAACATCTTTGTTATCTGTGACAGAATAGTCCTCAATATGGATGTTCATTTTCTGACTGAGGAAAGGACACCTTTCTAGAAATTAAACCTTGTAAAAATTGTAGTTATCTGTGGCACAGAATAAAACTCTGCATGAAAATATATTTAATGTAGATACAGCAATTAATTTGTAAAGAAAGATTAACCACATAGATGAGATTATGATTCCTCTGATGTGCAGATTTCACATTACCGATATGCAATATTAAATCTGAATACATTATCTGTAGCTTACTGATTTATGAAATATGCATTCGCTTAACAGGCAAATGGTGACTGCTTAAAATTCAGACAGACTTGATGTGAATATTGAAATGCTGCCATTTTTTCCTTCTATGTCATACTCCTTTTAATATTTTTAGGAGGCTCATATTAGTATGGCACAGAACAGTTAGCCAATTAAATGTATGCAAAATTTGCAATATAAACAGGTTAATCCCTTAGCAGTATGTTATATAAAGACCCATCATTAGCAAGGTATGATCTGCTTTATATCACAGGTACTATAGATCCTGTGAATGTTGTCATCTATAGTGTACCATGAATGTTTGTTAATGCAGCACAGAAGATGGTCATATCTGAATGTAGGTAAATAAAATGAGAAGGCCGAGAATAGAGACAGTGAATAATGGATGGTGAAAACACAATTATTTAGAACAAGGGGCTTCCCTTACTAACTTATAATTTTAACTACAAAGATTATCATAATAGATAAGTGATGGACTAAAGGTCTGATGGATCTGCTCCTGACGCAGGAGCAATATTTTCTGTTTGACCTTTCATGGGTCTCTTTTTAGGGGCAGTCGTCTACATAAAAAAACGCAAAGCCTTTTCTTCCTTTTCATTTCTGTCTGGATCTGTCTGCCTGTTTTCTTGTTAAAAGGAAGTTCACATGAATGACATTTCATAATATTGTACAGGAAGGGCAGCAAATTTTGTAATTTATTAAGAATGTGATACATTTTGTCAATGTCACTGGTGCAACATGTAGCACATTTGCCTTTGGTGCAGAAAGCTGTGGGTTCTGTTAACACACCAAGTAGACAGATTGCTGACACCATAAGGGGGTGCTGCACTCCTGAATGTGTCATCCTTAGATGAGACATTAAACAGAGACCCCATCTGCCTGAGCTGTTAGCAGCTCATGTGGATGTAAAAGATCCCATGGCACCTGTTTAAAAGAGTAGGGAAGTTCTATGATGACCTGGCCAAATTTCCCCTAGTAAAATCAATACCACTTTGAGTCTCCCCTGAAAAGAAGCTACTAGCTTAGTGGGACTAACCCAGTAAACTTAGAATAAATAAATAACTATAGAGTTCAGTGTATTCATCTACATTTTTTGCAAAATGTAAGTAATGTAAAATAAGAGTGTTCAATGCTTGGAGACATAATGAATGTGTGCTAGAAAAACTGCTTTCAACTTAAGTAGAAGAAAATGTCTCCTCACAGAGACTCACATGTCCCAGCAAATTAGATTCTTAGTGGATTGGCAACAAATTGTGGTGTTCTGTAGAAATTTAAAGCACATTTCATTTTAATCATATAAAAGAAACAGATCAAGAGGAGAGTAGATTCTCAGTCATCTTTTCCACAAATTATGATATAATCTTTATACAGTTACAAAAGTGAACCACACTGAACAAGAAGTAAACAGAAGGTGTCTTGTGTCACAGATGAGAAACCACTCTCTTAAATTTAAGGGGTCATCTGTTCAATTGACGAGTTTAGTTTACATTTTAATAAAAATAAGGGTGGTAATCATAGTTATAATGCTAACATGTTAAGGCTATCTGTGCTGTCTGCAAATGAGCGCAGCAAAGCCATGATTCATAGAGGCTACTTACGCTAATGCATGATGACCACGAATAAGCATAGGCATAAGCAAATGAAGTCATAATAAGATGCAAATAAGAAATTATGTGAAATGGTGTATGATAATGAAGCTGTCTCATGCCGTATTGTGATTCATAGTTAAATCTTCCAGTTTTTCCCTGCTGTCTGCAGAGTCATTATAAAAAGTAGAGTCATGCCTGTTCTATCTACTTTGCGATCGGTAATGATGCTGTTATTGCTGCTAGCCTAGCTATTTCCCAGTGTGAGCTGTTGACTTGGCACAGCCAAAATCACTTCATAAGTTCAGACTGGACAGGGATATTATAAGGTCTTAGTGAGCTTGTATGACTGGTGGGATGTGTGGACACTAAGGTATGTATAGCCCTCACTATACTTGCCGTGGAGACCTTCCAGAGACAGACTGAGGACACATTGGGTATCTCACAGACTTCTGCTTTGAGGATACTTCAACAGTTCTTGGCTGTATTCTTGGTATTTATGGATCAGTACATCTATTTCTTGGTATCCCCTCAGGACCATGCCAGAAATATGTATGCCTTTTATGGGGGATGGAACATTTCCCTGAGGAACTTGGTACAATAGATTGCATCAGTGTTGCCATTAAGGCCTCATCTGTTCCACAGGGAGCTGCCCACAATAGGAAGGGCTAGCTTTCCATACGTTGCCAGGTAGTGTGTCATACATGGGGGTTATCACCAATATCTCTGTTCAGCTTCCTTGAAGCGTGCACAATTCCTACATTTAGCATGCTAGCTCACTGTATCTCCTTTTCCTGCATGATAGGATATTGAGTAGTCAGCTTGTTGCTAAGTGGAACTTTTTTCTCTCTTTTTTCTATATTATTTAAGTAGGTATTCATAGTAAAATGTATTGCAGAATACTAAACCACCTTTTCTTTACTTTTTCCCCTCACTAATCTTAATATAATTTTGGACTGTTTCATATCAATGTGTAATACTTCCATTATTTTTTCTTACTTTAAAAAGTCAAAGGCTTCCTAACTCACTTGTAACCTAACTCAAGTAGCTGCAAGTTAATACAGAGATGTTAAACTTATTCATGAAAGTTCAGGGTCACTTACGCATTTTCTATGCAAACTAGTCCCTTTTACATTTATCTCTATGAACTGCAGTAATAGGTGAACGTGTACGGCACTTATGCACATAATCAGATTTTGGCTACTCATGAGTGTTTGCTCTGGGTTCACAAGAATGTACTGGGGAAAGCTGCACAGCATACAACAGTCCTTGGCACTCCCCAGCATGCCACAAGAATGCAAGGATAACCTTGGTTATGCTCAAAGCTCACCACAGGTTCAAAGGTTCATAGGTGTACACTAGGCTAACGGCCACTAGGGTGCTTATAAGCCTAGCCTTGCAACCTAAATGTGAGCCACCAATTTGATTTATATAGGAGTGATTTACTGAGTGCCTCTGTCTATCAGAGGCATAGGTGCCAGACCAGGGATGCATTTCTTATTACTCATCCATTGGTTTATGTTTTACTTAAATAGGGATGGGGAGGAGCTCTGCTTGACATGGATAGAGAGCCTTTTCCAGAGAACGGGAATTCTCTGAGAAACATATTGGTCTCTCAATATGTCCTATTTATGTTGTAAGTGAAATTTAGGTCTTTAGATCTAGCAATTCTGATGCTGTTTGTTTTGCAGATGTGTAAATGATTCATCAAAACAGAGTCCATGGATGCACTGTATGCCAGGCAAAATCACCTCTCACATGTCTGTATGATACCGAGTAAACAGACAAAACTTTGAGGTTATCAGCTTAGAACATGCTGTTTACTCCCTATATTCTTTTTGTAAGGAACCTTTGTGGACATTCCAGTTGCTGCATATATTTGGTCAGGTACATACTGAAGGGGGCATTATACACTATGATAGGTCTGATGAGGGCTGAGTACAGTAGTATGATCACCTCTCTAGACCTAGATGCCATGGCCCTGCTTATAAGTTGAGCAACAGTGAAGCATTTTCTTACCACCTTGGATGCATGTTTGTATAAGGCAAGATTACTTATCTACATGAGTTCACAGATCTCTGACTATCAAGTCAACTTTTAGGGGTGCTCTAATGATGATGTAGTTATCCAGGATGTCAACTTCCCAAAGGGTACTATAATGCATTTCTTGGCAGTGAGTTTTAAGCCATGGCTTTGATACCAAGTGTCAGACGTCCTTGAAGTGTGTTCTGATGTTGAGGGGATTCAATAACTGCTCCCAGTTTTCAATCATCTGTGAACTTGGTTAGCTGGAGGCCTTTGACATTGGCTTTGACATCTGAGAAGTAGATGCCAAAGAGAAGTGGGCCTAGCATAGAGCCCTGGGGGACATCACAGGTGACTGGCCTCTTTGGGGAGGTGGCCTCAATGATTCTAATCTCCTGAGTCCTATCAGTGAGACAGCCAGCTATCCAGTGTGTGATAAATGGGTTTATACCTTGTTCTTTAAGTTTGTTGACAATGCCTGACTGAAGTATCATATCAAATGCTATTAACCATATCTAGGCACACATTATACACTGTTTTCCCCTCATGCCTTGCCTTAGTGACCTTTTCAAAGGATTCCGACAGATTCAGTAAGCAGGACCTTCCTTTGACAAAGCCAAACTGGGATAGGTCCATTGTCTAGAGTTCTCCTATTTCCTCGTTGATAATTTCCATGATACTTCTTTCCATGACTTTGTAAATAAGACTAGTCAGACTAGTAGGTTCATAGGTTCATAGTGTGTACTAGGCTAATGGCCCTGGGGTCTTTACAAGCCTAAACCATAGAAGTCCCCTGGCATTGTGACACCTGTCATTAGATACCAGTGTGTCGATGAAGTAGAGCCACTGGTGTGATTCCCGGGGTGAACTTTCTATTTCCCATCCACTCATCAAGATTTTGCTTGAACAGGACTAGTGAGGTGCTCTGCTTGACATGTATGGAAAGTCTGTTCCAGAGCATGTGTTGTCTCTGGGTTATGAACCTGTCCCTCCAGCATGTTCTGTTGATTGTGGTAATGAGACTGAGGTCTCTGGAGCACGTGGTGCGGAGCGATTAGGATTTCTTTCAATGTAGTATTTCTAACAGAGCTGGGTCAGACATGGCTTTGTAAGTCAAGCAGAGATCACCTCTTAGTAGATGATATGAGGCAGAGAATAGCTGGAGCTTTTTTGAGTCTGTCCATGTAGGACATGTGTTTAAGGCCTAGGATCCTCTTCGTGAGATACTTTTGTGGCCTCTCCAGCTGTTGCAGGTGTCTAGTGAGGTACATGCCAAATGGGGCATTATACTCTATGACTGGTCTAATGAGGGAAGAGTAGAGAGAAATGATGACCTCATTCTTCCTGGATGGAAAACCCTTGGTAATGAGAAGTGCCACATAGAAAGACTTTCTGACCACAATGGCAATGTGGTGGTCGAAGGAGAGGTTGCTGTCAACCTGTGTCCCCAGATCTCTTATAACACCTTCAGTGTTCAGTGGGCTCCCATTGATGTGGTAATTAGTGGGAATGAGTTTTTCCCAAAGGGAATGAAGACACATTTTTTGGCATTAAGTATAAGGCCATGGTTTCGACACCAGTCATCGGTCTCAGTGAGTTCTTTCTGTAGGATGTCTGCATCACTTAGAGAGTTGATAATGGCTCCCAGCTTGCAGTTGTCTGCAAATTTGGTCAGCCCTCCATGTTGGCCTGGACTTCTGAGAAGTAGACGCCAAACAGGAGAGGACACAGGACTGATCCCTGTTGGACTCCACTCATGACTGGTCGGCAGTCTGACTTGAAGTCTACAACTTTCACACTGTGGGTTCTATCTGTAATCCAATTTGCAACTCACCTAACAGTATAGGGGATGATGCCTAGTTTGCTGAGTTTATCAATAACTCCTGAGTGAGGAATGGTATCAAAGGCATTGGCCAGATCGAGGTAGGCTGTATGAACTACCTTAACTTTATCCACCATTCTGGTTACTAACTCAAAGAAGTCAACCAGGTTGAGCAGGCATGATCTACCTTTCACAAAACCAAATTGCGTGGGATCTAGAGTTTGGAGATTACCTATATCCTTGTTAATTAGGTCCATGATAATCTGCTCCATAGCCTTGCATATCTGACTCATCAGGCTAATGGGGGTGATAATTTCCAGGGTCTGTAGTTGCTCCTTATAGAGAGGGATGACTGTAGCAGTGCACCATTCAATAGGGACAGAGCCTGAGGTGAGGCTGTGAGTGAACAGAGCACACAGATGTGGTGCCATTTCACTTTGTAATTCATGTAGAACACAGCCAGGGATATTGTCGGGTCCCATGGAAGTTGTATTCTTGGCCTTAGACAATGCAGCTTTAACCTGTGCTGCAGTAATGTTGGGTGCCTGGCATTCTTTCGGTATTGAGATTGGTCCTTGGGGGGGAGAGAAGGGTAAAGCTGGCACTGAATCTGTCAGCCAGTTTGTTGGCAATATCTGTTGGCTCAGTATAGGAGGTACCATTGTGCAGTAACTCAGAGAAAATCTGGATATTGCCATTGAGATTTTTGATATAACTATAGACATTGTTCTTGAATGGGTCTGTAGTTTCCAGTATCTGTTTGAAGGTGCTCCCTTATGAAGGGGGCTGACTGTCTCAGTCGTCCATTCATGTGGCACCATACCTCTCAAACTCTTAGAGTAAGAAATCTGGACAAAGCCACAAATAATGGGGGGACAAAGGACCAAAAATAGGGACATGTTTTAAATATTACTCTTACAAACTTAGAAAGTTGATAGACTAACAGATTTTGCATTTGCATAAACTTTCTGAAGGATATGAAATCTGAAACTGAAATGTCTACCATTATTGTTTGACTTCAGTCCTCAGAGATTTGCCAATAATTTGCCAGAAAACACACAATTTTATGAGAAACAGGCCAAAAATGTAAGGCAAAAATCTGGACAGTTGAGAGGTATGTGTGGCACAAATCCTGTTTTAAGACTGTAGTTAAATAATGACTCCAGGGGCCCTAATAATTCATATTTTAGCCTGTTCAGGAGACATCCTGGGATGTTATTGGGGCCCGTTGAGGCCATGGTCTTGGTTTTAGTGAGTGCAGCCAGTACATGCTCCCTAGTTATAGTTGGAGGGGTTACATCTGAAGGCATTTTTTGGGGATGGTTAGGGGGGAGAGGGGAATAAAGTTGGAACTACATGTGTCTGCTAACAGGTTCACTATATCGCCAAGCTCTGTGAATGTGTCATCATTAAAAACCATTTCAGCAGACAGCAATGTGCTCCTTTTGAGGTTTCTGACATACCTGAAGAAGGCCTTATAGTGATCTTTCATCTGGGAGGCTATCTTAACCTCAGTGTTGCTTTGATTGACCTAATTAGCCTTCTTAGTTGCTTAGTTTGATGAGAGAGTTTTTATCTTTATGGGAATTATCCTTCCTGATTTTTGCCATATATTTTTTTTCCCTTTGTTGTATATCCTGTTTAATTTTGGATGACACCAGGGCAGTTTGTTTCTGGAGTTAGTCATGGGCTTATATCTGGTAGGTACAGCAGCCTCTTTGAAGTCATTACCATGGTTGTACAGAGTTTGTGACAGCAATTCAGGATAGGCTGCTGTATTTTCATGGTTTAGAGGGGCATTGAATTTTGGGAAACTATCACTTAATAAAAGGTAATTTGCCTTGGAATAGTGCCTAACTGTTAGTGGTTTTGATGGGATTACCCAGTTGATTTTGATATTGATGAGGACAGCTTTATGATCAGACCTTACCATGGAGGATGAGACATTGGGAAGGTGGGGTGCAGCATTCTCTCTTATTTGTGAGCACAAGGTCCAGTACATTGGAGCCTCTAGTGGGTGTATTCACTATTTGATTGAGGGTGTTTGCATTCATAAAGTCAAGGAATATCTGTGCCTGTAGATTTGAGACAGTGTATGACCAATCTATAGAGAGGTAATTAAAGTCTCCAATGAGTAGGGTGTTAGATTGGATGGTAAGTGACTCCAGTACATCCAACTATGCATTCTGAGCCTCTTGGGACATGGGTGGCAACCTATAGCTGGTGACGATATGGTACAGGATTTTGTCTATGGGGATCTGCATGTGACAGAACTCCAGCACATCAACCTATTTGACTGCCCTAGAAGTATGCTTGGCATTGATGTATATTGAGACACCTCTACCTTTAGCACTTGTTTGTGCACCTACTGGTCTAAAAGCATGAAAGGCACTGAAACCATGCCCTGCCAGTGTACTCTCTGCCACATTAAACCACATCTCAGTAACTGCACTGATGTCTATATTCTCAAATGTGAGGTCATCTTGAAAGGAGTGCAATTTGTTATTTAGGCTCCTGGCACTGAGCAGTAACAACTTGAAGTTCAGTTTAGGTGATTTTGCTATGTTTGTAGGTTTGTCAATGTGGCATTACCTTAAAAAGGCACTACCAGAGTGGATAAAGTTTTAGCCAGTATTCAAAAGCCTAGACGGGAAAGGTGCAGACCACTCTTGGCAAAGTAATGTGGTTTGTTAAGCATGCCCTCCAAGCTGATAAATATTGGATCCCCTTAAAATGACACCAAATAGCCAGTTGTTAAAATCAATAATTTTTTGCTCATATTGTGGCAACATCCTTGGTGATGGTAATATGCTGTTCAAAGCTAGGCTCATATCAGCCTGAGACACATAGTCTGAAAGTTTTACAATGTCTCTTGTTATATAGTCCCGGGAGGTACATCTCAGGTCATTTACCCCTACATAGTCTATGATGGAATCATAAAGGTACCTGTGGTGTAATGACTTGAGTGCATGTATGATTTGGTAGATCCAGGCTTCAGATAAACAACTAATGGTTCTCTTCTCCTTGGTCAGCCTGGTTAGTAGGGCAGCAGTATATCTTACAATGGAGTCTCCTGTGATGAGAGTCCTGGGAAGTGTGTTTGCTTACCTTAGGGACCTAGTGTTCGGGGCTTTACTTACAGTCGAAACAAACTGTATGCAATGAAACTCTGTAAAAATATATAAAACTTTCAACAAACTTTAAAATACTTTATAAAATATCAAAACAAATAATTTCTGTACCACTCCAACAACAAATGTTGCCTCCTAATATTTATTTGTTTTGATATTTTATAAAGTATTTTAAAGTTTGTTGAAAGTTTTATATATGCACTATTTGTTGTGTAGTAATATTTTTTCTTTTGAGCTTGATCATGTGATCACTTATGTTATTTAAATGGAACTTGTTTTTTAGAAATGTAATCTGAAGAAGTTGCCTTATTGAAGGTGATGAAAAGCACTTCATTAAATCATTTGACTACTTTCAGTATTTTTGTGTTTGAGCCTGTTTCACGGAGCTTTTTCTTGTTTTTACGGCTTTACTTACAGTGACAGTATGTGTGGTGTTAGATGTTTTTTCTCAGTGTCTTTGGGTTTTAGCTTATAATGGCAGTCTAGGTGATTTTTGCTGTTTAGAAAGATTGCCCCAGCATACATTAGTCTACGTGTGCGTTATGTGTTATGTGAGGTGGGTGTTGTGTATGTGGATTCGACAACCTGATATGTGGTTGTATACGAGAGTTTAGCCTCCAATACTATTGTGCAAGTATACTTCTTGCATACTGTGTCTGCTTTCTTAAGGATTAAGTGGTTATCGGCATACCTCTCAAGTGTACTTGATTATGAGGAACTTACCTCATTTGGGGTCTTAAAAAGTTCATGGTCCTCGAAGTTCCACATTGAAATGGTCTGTCACAAATTCAGTGTTAGGAATTTTTTAACTGATATCCATGGCAAATAGAGAGGAATCATATTAATTCATTAAAATATCTTTTTTATAAGTAAAAGCAGTATATTTTAACCATCCTATGACTTTACTAGTTGAAGTTGTTAGTAAGCCATTACTATGCGTTCCACATTTTGCCCATTTGTTCCACGCTGTGAGGCCTAGTGTTCCTCATTTTGTAGATGGAAGGTTGAAAGCTCTGGTTATTGGTAAGCATGGGACAATTGCCATGTTGTCTCAAGATGCCCATGTCCACCAAGCAGGCTACAGAGAAGTTAGGAAATTGCATATCCATACTGTCCAGTACTTTGATTTGTGAGCTGCAAGGGGAGGTGTATTGGGGTTAGAAGACTATGAAGGGTGCTTTCTTGGTAAAGACTAATAAGGGTACTTTACCCCCAGAAAAAAAATATGCTGCTGCAATAGCAGCATGGAGCATATATAAATGAAGGACTATGGAAAGAATTCAGACAATACCCTTTCCCAAATCAGACAAGAGGTGCATACATATAAATGTGCAACGATTTAAAGGAACATGCAGTCCTACTATTTATAATTTGCATTAAAGGAAACATTGTCACAGTATGAGACTTCAGCTATTAGTAAATATTTAAACAAAGACATACTAAGCAAGTAAAGCAGTGAATGAAATACCTTGCTAGCGGTAGTACTATCGGTAATGTTAAGGAAACAAAGGTGAAATACAAGTAAACAAGTGTTTATGTCTTCTGTACGTAGCTGCTGATGAACCTGAGTACAATGAGACCCATTAGGAGAGTTACAAGATTAGTTGCAGTTACTAGTAACCATGAATAAAGCAGCAAATGCAGTATTCTGTCTTTAATCAATTTTGTATTTTGTTAATATATACAAGTAACTATTTATAAAAGATGGCTAATCAAGGCTTGCATTGCTTCCAGTACACTATTGCAGCCATATCTAAAAGATAAGTTAAAACATAAATACAGTATTCTGTCTTTATCTGATTTTACTGTATATAGCTGTATTTATAAAGGATGATAACCATAGGCCTACACTGCTTTCAGTACATTATTGCAAAAAATGTAAAAGTTATGTCAATGTATAAATGTGGTATGCTGTTCCTAACTGATTTTATTACATATATTTGTACAAATATTTATAAAGGGTGGTTTCAGTACAATATTGCAAAAAATGCATAGCAGACACAGATATGATATGTAATTATCATTTATGTTAGCGTAATAGACTGCAAAAATATAAATCCCAACAAAACTTAATAGCAATACACTCATTCATCCTATGTATGCATGAGCACTTCCCATAACATTTTCCCACGTATACACAAGCACTTCCCATATCATTGTTTCCATATATGCATAAGTACTTTCCATGTCATTGGTTCCATGTATGCCTAAGTATTTCTCGTACATTCTGTTTTATTTCAATAAAGATTTAAAAAACAAAAACTGTTTTATTGTAAGAAATTGAATGCTGTGTAATATTATGTGAGGATTTATACTTTTGGTCTCTTTTTCTTATTTTAATTACGCATCCCTTTGTCCTTTATGTTAACTCTTCTCATTTCTCCTCATTTTTTTAACAGATTCAAAATCCTCAGGAACAGCCAAGATGCATAGCTCTGAGATTAGGGAATGTTAGTCCTTTGCTTGTCCAGGAATATGCTCGCAGGTTCAGAGTGCTGGCTGTGGTCCTGTAGGCACCCCCAGCACATGTCAGCCTGGCAAGCCTCACTGACCGTGCACTTTGGGACTTGGTTGAGGATGTGATGAAGCAGGTCATAGGCAGATAGCTTCAATCAATCGAGGCATCTCTTCAGTTGGTGGAAGACTAGCTACCCCAGTCGGTGATGACCTCAGCACCATCATTACCACAGGCTCCTGTCCCTCAGCATTGGGGTCTTCCACTGCAACACCATCTGGCAGTGGAAATGTTTGAGGCCTTGTGGACTGGGGATTGTTGATGGACACCACTCCTTTCACCCCTTCCTCCCCTTGTCCTTTCTCCTACAGCCTCTTTCCAGCTTCCCACCCACTCTACCCTCAAATAAAAAAAATGTTTTGAAAAGGTAATGGATCTATCCCCCTGTCAAAAACATAGTACTCCTTCTCTCCTACCTCTCACAGCACAACCCTATTGAAGTGTTCCTGCTGCATCTCCCTCTTTGTTTTGTCTACCTTTTTTTCAGTCTTTCCTATCTCACCTTTCTATTCTTTAAAGCAATTAACAGGGTGTCTACATAAGTTTACTTTTATATAAAACATAATAATGGCCTCTGGCTGACTAAATGTGCAGGTGATTGCAAATTAGGAGCAGTCATAGAATCCTCTATAGACACACATTCTCCAGGAAGAGCTGACATGGACAAATAACTGGTGTCAGAGCCATGGACTAAAACTAAATTCCAGGAAATTCATAATAGCATTCTTCAGGAAGTCATCCATCCCTGGTAACTATCATATTGAGAACAGTCCTGTAAGAGCTGACCCAATAGTCAGGGACTTGTGGACACACATAGATAGTAATCCAGCCTTTGACCATCACATATCTACAGTAGTGAGGAAATCATTCTATGTTGTGCAACTTATAAACAAAGGTATGACATCTACGTCCAAGGAGGTCATTGTTCCACTGTATTCAGCATTCATAAGACCTATAATTGAGTACAGTGCCCTATTTGGTACATCCAGCAGTTGGAATGACCAGAGAGGTTTCTCAGTAAAAGAATACAGGGTATAGGTAGCATGTCCTATGCAGACCATCTTCAGGCTCTATCCCTGTATTTTGTCTCCTACAGCCTGTTGAGGGCAGATCTATGCTTGCCATAAGAGGCATTGTCACAGCCCACCTTGATGGACCTCCTGTATATCTGCAAACCAAACAGCTCTAGATTACCTTATCAAAAAAATTAAACTGTGCCTATAATATAAATAGGACCTGCTGGAGAGACAGGTATGTAACCCAGAGACTAACCCTTCGCTGGAACAGACTCCCTATCCATGTGAAGCAGAGTTCCTTCCTAACCCAGTTCAAGGGACAATAGAATGGGGAACAGGAAATCCATCCCTGGTTTGGCACCTATGCCTATAATGGACATGGGCAGATTGTAAATGGTTCATCTAACAGGCCTCTGCTTGTAAATGTTTCATCTCCCAAGCTCCTTCTTAGACTTACCAAGAATGCCAGAACTGGTCAGAGATTTGGGATACATGGCTAGGCTTAAAATGATCCTAGTACACACCTATGAACCCCTTTTATTTTTAAAATATTAATAATAAAAGCTGCACAGTTCACTACTTGCCTTAAATCTTTCAAGTGAGACTGTGCATAACCATGTCTGTGCACAATATCCAAATGCATACAAAGTGATATGAAGCCTACATCTTTCATGTTTTCCTTCACATGCACTTATTGTTTATCTTTAGGTATTTTATGCTTTTGCCATAAGTAGACATGTTTATCAAAATCCATTTGCATTTCCTTAATTAGTGCAAATATCCCACTCTTGGTTTATTTGCTTATACATGTAGTGGAGTTCTTTTCAAATAACCGCTGTGCAGCTACAAAATCTCAGCTTATTTATACCACCCTTAAATGTTTGCTCAGTGGCTATTATTACTGTCAAAGAGCAGGAGTTATGTATACATTTAGCTATGAATAACAATTTCTGCTGTCAGAAGTTTGTGAGTAGAATAAAATGCATTGCTTATTTCTTTTGAAAGTGTGTCTGCACTTCTAAGTCACAGGAATGCATCCTCTTGTCTTTGACTTGTGTAGTTAGAACGTCATTCTGACTGTGCCTCTCATTAAATGCAGAGAACACCAAAACTGTAGGCACATTTCTCACTGCTGTGCAGTTATTTGCAGAAAAACTGACTGAAACCATCACCAGGATTTAATAAAAATCTGTGTAGAGCCTACACAGAATGTATCCTTGTACATGGCCACGGTTCCCCTCAGCAGCGCACCATGCATATTAATGATGGTGCACTGCTGAGGGAGAGCATAGGAACAGGGTTACTGAATCAGTGTAGGGATAGGTGTAGAGTCTACCTGTGGTTGTGGATGGCCTGTACAGCACCCCCCTATTGTGAAAACACGGTGAATTGGGTCAAATGTGTAATATTTAATTTTAAATATTTTTTCCATTTTTTGCATGTTTGCATGGCACGGAGTGCAGCAATGTCAAGCTGTGCTCACATATAGACAGCTGACACCTGCCAGACATTTAAACATAGAAACCAGATGTCATTAATTATTATAATTATGTATTTATGCAATTTTAAATATTTTTGTTCTGTTTTTTTTAATTGCTGTTTGTGTGACATGACATAGAGTGCAGCAGAGTTGAGTGGCACTCATACATACATAGCTGACAGTTCCGGGTCTATAGTAAAATCTTGAAGAGCCATCGATATATACTGAACAAGTGCACTAAATCGCGATCATTCAGAACAACAATTTCTTTCCCTGGGAAACCAGTTTAAACACCCCACACACCCCCTAACTTAATATACCAATTCCGAGATCACACTACAGTGGAGAAAACTGCAAACTAAAACAGATGGCCAAGCCATTTCTTTCCCAAGGAAAGAAATCACTGTTCTGAATGATCACGATTTAGTGCATTCATTCAGTATGTGTCAACAAAGAGGCATTCACTGAAACACCTCTTCGTGATTTTGATATAGACCCGACAGTTCCTATACATATACAAATTAGAAACTGGATGTAATTAAATATTTATGTCTAGGTTTATTTAAGCATGTTTGTGAGGTGTACTGCAGTGCTTAGCAATGCTAACAGATAGCCCAGTTGTATATGTGAAGGTATACTAGTTTTCATAATATCCAAAAATCTAAATGGGTAGAGATACAGCCTAATGTTTAGTAGGTCCTGGGTTTGAGTCGGTAGCAATGATAAGATGTCTATAAATCAATTTGTTATATATGTTTAATTTTAAAGACAAATTTGTGAACTATGGCACTGCTGAGTGCTGAGCTGGGCTGAGCAGTGCTTAAACATGCTAATGGCTACTTTTGCTTGCGTGGTGCTAAGCTAAACTTCTGGTTGTGTGAGTTTTCATTCTGCTCAGCTGTGCTTAGCTGGTTTGCATGCTGCTAAGCAATGTGGTGCTTTTTTAAATGTTGCTCAGTGATGTGCAATGGTGGGAAAACAGTCTATATTAAGCACAATAGGTGGGAATTCTGCAACAATCTTTGGAGTCTTATCTATTGTGGATATAGCAGGCAGTGCTGGTGAAGGTGTATGCTTTTGGGCACAGAGATGGGGTATTCAGGAGCCCAGGGTTTTTGTTGTGCTCCTTGTTAAAAGTCATGAACCCAGGCTGTACAGGGCAGTTTCCAGGGCTCGGAGTGTAAGGCAGAGGCCTGGGACCAGTTGACCAGGGAACTCACCAGTGTGACCACACAGGTGAGAATTGTTGTCACCGTTATGATGACCTGAAGAGGAGAAAGAAGGGAACCTTGTACACCGGGTCCAAGAAGCTAGAATAAGGAATGTCCCACAAATATGTAAGTAATTTTTCCTCTGTTTTACCAGTATGCAAGCTGAATGTCTGCAAAACTGGTATGTATAATGGTGTGCATCTCTCCCAGCAGCTGCAGCTGAGACAGCTCACAATGCAGAGTCTCATACTGGGCACCTGGCCAGGGTGCACTGTGAGTGTGGTATGTATGGATTTATTATGCTAACTGTAGTGCAGTAAGCAAGAAAGAGTAAAGCATTTACTGCAATAAACTATACACCATAAAAACTGTAGTGCAATAAATGGAGAAGTATAACTGTAGTGCAATAAATGGGCAGGTAGAGCTGTAGTACAATAAATGGACAATAACAACTGTATTGCAATAAACAATAAGCAATACCAATAAAGGTAAGCAAAACTGTGTACAGCAGGATTGTGTTGTCATAACTATTGCAGTAGAGCTGTATGCATTACTTGTCTGTGGTAAGGCTGCTGCAGTCCAGTGTAGCACTATAATAGCTGTAGAATGCAGAAGTAATGGCCTGCAAACTGTATTGTTTAACTCATAGTATGGTCCAAGGCTGTTTCCAGGCCAATGTCAGTCACATAATGCTCTCTGTTCCTTCTCCTTCAAGTAATAAAGGTATATGGTTGAGGTATCCCAGTCTATGGGCAGATATTGTGTAGACTTCATAGACATTTATCAGAAATAAAAATAAAGTGTTAAGCAGCATTGTCAATTCATACAGAAATCAGATTTAATAAATAGGTAGCCTATGTTATTAACAGAAATTATTGTGGTTACATTTCACAAACACTTATCACCAACACCAATAAAGTGTTAAGCAGCATAGCTGATTCCTAAAGAGATTTGTTTCAATATATGCAGTACGGCTGTATGCCATGCATGTGTGTTCTACTGCCACTGCAGTCAAGTATAGCACTGTAATAGTTCTAGAATGCAAAACAAATTCAGCCACATAGTGCTCTCTTATTCTCCCACTCCAGGAACAAATGGTATATGGTTGAGGTAGCACATGTTATGAGCAGATATGATAGTGCTAACATTTTACAGACAGCTATGAGCAATACCAATAAAGTTAATTTTTTTGCAGATGTCCCCTGCAGTCACAGATATTGGGTGCTATCCCCATGTCTGCCAACTAAGGCATAATGGATGTCTAGATTATGTACTGTACACAAACATGCTTCTCAAATGTCACAAATTCATATAATGTAATTAAAACTGTCGAATCAGTCTGTCACAGGATTACCAGAAAAATTATTACTTGGAATGCAGTGTATTACCAAATCTGCTTACAGAACACCTTGGTAGTTATAGAAGTTCACATTATGTGAAAGTGTTCTGTGTAGTAGTGTACCTGCATTTGTTATTGCTTAGCCCATATTGATAAGCAAATGTAACCAAAGAACTCAGGAATCCAGTAAAAACACAGCTCCACAAAGTGAATAAGGCAGCAAAATTTATTCTTACTGGATTCCTGAGTGCTTTGGTTACATTTGCTTATTGGTGACTTTTCAAGGCACTTTTCCTCCTTGCTTCTTGGTTTATCCCATACTGACCCATGCTAACAGCTTGAGAGGTATGTATGTGCTACATCATCTATAGGAGAGCTGTAGTCACTGTACCTAGAAGTGACACTACACACCTACAGAGTATTTATTATCAGTGATTTCAGGGATATAGTCTGCATTGTCAGTAATGGATTGTTTTCTCTCTCTCTCTCTCTCCCCACCCCTATCTTCATTTATTATTGTTATTTATTATTATGATTTAATATTAAAATATTTTGTTAAATGAACTATGTTTTTGCAAAATGTGATGTAATAGTGTGTGTTATTATGATTCACTATTAACACACTTTGTTAACCTAACTATTTTGTTGCCCTTATGGTTTACTTCTTACTGGCATGCTGTTGCCATACTGACTGTTATGTTATTTACTGTTGTGTTACACATACTATACATTAATATGTATTTGGATGAAAAAAAATGATGTTCCATTCTGTTAATACTAACAATAGTTTGGTTATTACTAACCTTAACCTATTGCTATACCTCTATTACCACAGCACATCAAGGTAGGCCGGTTCTGGCTGATCCCCCTATCTTGCCTCAACCGGCCATGGCACCGGGTTCCAGCATGTCTGGGACACAGACTGGTGGTGCTCCCTCTGCTGCCCCTGCACTACCTGCAGTGTTGGGTAGTACCGCCCTATGGGACGGGGCCCAATCCTTCTATGGGATAGGTGGTGGAGGGGGAGTGTTGTTACCCAAGATGAGCTGTCAGTCTTGGTGCGCAGGATAATCTACCGTGGGTTTGACCTCCACTTGCTCCAGATTGAGGGCATTTTGGCCATCTTGGTGAGGCAGCCTCGCCCTGGTGCCCAGCCTCCAGCACTGCCACCCAAGAGGCAGTGAAGGAGCAGTGCCGACAGTCCCATAGTTGGGGATGTGAGTCACACTGCTGCCGTCTGGAGGTACATGTGACTTGGATTCCAGAACACCCTCCCTATCCAGGGTGTTCACCCCCTCATGTGTCACATACTGCCCCTATCTGCTGTCTTGCCTGTCTGAAAATGCATCCTCACCTACCCAACTTACATACCCCACACATACCTATGTCTTCTTCCATACACAGCTCTCCATTTCACACGTGTCCACTGGACACACATAATTTGTCCAATTGGCTTGACAATGCAGTTATGTTGCCCTCACCCCTCTCTCTGGGGTTGGGAGTTCAAAGTCATGTAAAAATTCTATCAAAGTGCACAGCTGTTGCTGTACAAGAAATGGATAGCTCTGGTTCTTTCCTACACCTTTCCTGCACATCTCTGCCTGCCTCTCACTATGTTTTCCCTCATGCTTGCACCCCATTTCAGCATTTTCCTATCTCCTCATTTTTCTTTTCTTTATATTTTTTAGCGTGACGCTGAGTGGCATGCCACATCAGGCAGCATCGCTAAGCTCAGCTAAATAGAACTATATTGACTATATGTGTTTATAAACTTGTAATACACCCTTATAAAACAAACACCTGTCCCATATTTTGAAACCAAGATCATCGCACCTGCAGATCACTCCATTAACCTGTCATGCCACACAACTCTTACTTAAACAGGTGGTTTAAGGAAAACATAGTAATTGCCAGTTACAGTCATTAAGCGTGTTTCAGTTTTTGGTGTGCACAGTGCCATGCCATGCAAACTTAATTAAAATGTAATTAAAGTAAAAAGATTAAAAACGGGAGTGTAACTTGGACTCTGGCGCAATAGTACACCACCAGAAAGCCAAAGACATAATAATGGATCTAAGTGAAGCCTGTGATAGCAGGTAAATGTGCCCTTCAGCAGCAACATGTAGAAAGACACCTGCTAAGGTATGAATGACAAAATATATGTTCATCTGGGACCCTGGTGCACACATAAATCCATATAAAGCCACACACATACTGATGAATGCAGAAAATGTATGTCACAGCCTGTATGCATGCACGTATCTCTTGCAAATATTGCTGCCACAGTGAATCAGTCTGTTAATTGCCTTGCAAATGGTACATTTTGCCACACACAGTCCTGGGTTCAAATCCAGTGGTGTGCAGAAGTGAATTTACAGTATTGTGAAGGCAGCAATTAATGACTGAGTCATGCACTCTTTATCAAATGTAACATCTGCTTTTCACTGATGGAGGTCACAGGCCTGCAGGTAGGAACTCACATCACATATCCCTGTAGCAAAACTTATATATGCTTAAAGTGTGATGTCATGCATTAATATACATTCACACAGAATGTCAATGCAGGTACTGCAAATGACAGCCACTAATATCAGAGTGCACCACACAATCCTTCCAAAGTCACTGTGCAGATTATCATAGCTGCACAGCTAACATACACATTGAAAGTCCCTGCTTGTAACAAGGCCTGCCCTCATACATGCTGCAAATTGCTACCAGACTGTAACACATGGCCTGGCAGTTGCCCAAATGGACATATTCTTATATTTATACCCCATTTTACCCAAGGACACACCAAATATGTTGCCTAGTTCTCTGTTAGTGATACCATTGCCTGACATACTTACCTTAAACATGTGCCTTATTTGGAGTGGAAATGGTAGCCTTACTCTGGCTCTGCTTCTACAAAAAGGCTGAGACAGCTTTCACAGTTAATTCTACAGGTTGTTGTCCTCCAAAGTGTTCACACTCTCTGCCTACATCTATTACTAGCAGTAGCAACTGCAGCCTGTAGCACACACACATTGCTATGGTAAGGTTTCTGCAACAGACCTACCCTCTGTGACAATGTAGTCTCCTCACACCAGTAATGTCCAGCACAACATATCAGAAAGGGGCTCTAACCTACATGAGAACCTTATATATTGCACAGCGGTTGCATGTCCTTGGCTGATTATACTGCAAATCAGCTGTGTTAGCTGCAATTAGCATTTCAGAACCACAGATTGGTTTACAGATCTGGATTTAAATCTAGAGATTTAGAGACCTGCTGCTGGGAAGCATGTTTAAAAGCCAAGCAGCTGACTATGGGGAACCAGTCTGTATGAGACTTTCCTCTCACAGAGCACACCTTTGTGAAAACTTTACTATCACCACATATCAACAGAAGATTACTGCATCAAGTATGTAACTGATTTTGTGTACAACAGGATGCAGATTGGTTAACAGGCATGCAGGGAATAGGGAATACAGCATTAAGCCTGTTGTAGACCTGTGATAATGACATGTCATTGATCTCTTGCTATCTTACACATACACAGGATGTACAATACATCAAGGGTGCATTGTCTGTTGTCATTGTGGCACACTGGTCTTGTTGGACTGTTCCTTTATAGTGGTTGTAAAAGCACACTGCTAATTGTGTGGCACTGTTACTATGATGAATTATCAGGGGGTTGCCCTAGGGGACACACCATAGGGACCCAAGAGTTGGGTGTATGATCATACAGCAGTATCTCTCATGGCACATACAGGAATATCTGACTATTGCTACTATCTCAGTTGTATCCATACACTTAGTATGCTTGAACACTGCAGAGTATGACATTTGTGAGCATGCAGTGTATAGTGCCAGCCATGTTGTCCTTGCTGTAGCTCTACAAAGTGTACTTCCACATATGTGATCCTGTAATGTGGTCCCCTTTTTTGTTTTTCAGGAATCATGTATCATAGATGACAGTCACCCTTCTCTGATGTAGAAAATGAAATTATACTTGAAGGACTAAGACAACATCATCGCATCCTACTGTCCAGAAGGACAGGGACAGGGCAAAACAGAGAACAGCGAGCTGCACTGTGGGCAGACCTTGTCTGTGATGTGACTGGCATGGGTCATTAGGGCAGGACATATGAGCAGGTCAACACCATGTAACAGACATTATCAATGATGCACGATGAAGGGAAGCAGATGTAGCCAGGGATCATGCTGTCACTGGTGGAGGGCCTGCAGTGGAACAACCAATCATGGCCACTGAGGAATTCCTGGCAAACCTAGGCACACATGATAGCTCCTAGTCATCCATCACACCATACATCATGGAGGTGCATGTCACAGTTTCTACAGCAGAGGAACATGCAGGTAGGCTTACTGTGATCAGCACTGTAACACTGTAGCAGTCAGTGTGTCTGGCTGTACATACTTTTACATGGGTGTCAGGTCTTAAATCTTTGGGGGGAGGGTTTTACCTCAGTTGTACTGTCATATTCAGAATGTGACAAATACAACAAGTAAAACAGTAGGTAATGTAAAGGTGAGATATATGGACGTATTATCTTGTTGTTCTGCAACATGCATTAGTACTGACATTACCGCACCCTTAACTTTCACTGGTCAGTCAAGTACTGGCCAAGGCAGTGGTCCTACTCCTGGTAAGCATGACACTGTTTTGTTAAGGAACCTTTATATTCTATTAAAGTTAAGAGCCAGAATAATGCCCTATTTAAACATAATGTAATGCGTAAACAGGGTAGAATGTTTTTATTTTTCCATTATGGAACAGGTACATAAGGATTTTAGGGGGGGTAATCACAGGAATGTAGCTGAACAAATAGAATCACTTTGGCAGTGACAGTTAAGATAATATAAGCCTCCAGGTTTAAATTAGGCATTTACTCTAAAATGCCTTTTAAAACACAAATGGTTGAAAGGACATTAAATTAGGCAGTGAAATGTGTATTTCAATATATTTGTTAAGATATGTGTACTGGGTTTTTTTGTGTCGAGTTATCAAGTATACTGTCATATCACTTAATTAAAAGGTAAATTGTACTGGTCACGTTTTACTTGATTAACTTGAAGTGATTGCTATAAAGGTCTTGAGTTGAATGCGTACTTTGTTCTGAGGAAGTCTATTTTGGACAAAAGCAGAGAGGAAAAATTTGAACGGAAATCCAGTTGTGGGTCTTGGTTATTATGAGTATTGGTAGATTTTCCTTACACAATAATGCAGGTATTCATGTACCACTTTTTTCTTTCTTATCACAGGTGACCAGGGAGGGGAGGGTTGGTCTCCATACTCTACACAACTTGATGTCAGTGTCTCTTCAGACTCTGATGATGATGGTGGTCACAGTGAGGCACAAGTGGGGGTGTTGGGGGCTGAATTTGCACCAGAGGTAGACATCCCTCTTCTACTTCCATTGTCACTGCATACAGTCACTATTCTCACACATACCCTGTCCCCAGAGGCCACAGATATTGAACAGTCAAAGGGTGGGGACATTGAACAAGAAAGTGTGGCAACTATGGCTCCAGTGAGTGTGGACACTGGCCATAGCCAGAAAACTGGTGAGGTCCCACACAGGCAGATTGACAGGGGTGCTTGTAGGAGGCCTGATGTCTGTCCACCACCTGTTGCAGGTGTCACATCATGGGTCATTCTGTGCATGTTTCGGACCATCATGGAGGCACAGGCACATTCTGAAAGGAACACCAGACATATGCTTAGGGTTATGGATGCAGCACAGTCTGACATCCATGAATGCTTCCACTGCATTGGGAACACCCTGCATCGGTTGACTGATACAGTGAACAGAAGATGGGCTGAAACAGTGTCTGTCTTGGATTGCACATTGTCTGTGCTGGAATGTGTGGTTGGAGTTGAGCATTGGGCTCATGGACGTAGGTCAGCATCCCCATCTGCTGAGAGTCCACATGGCCATGCACAGTCACACTCCCATAGTGGCAGTACATCCAGCGCTACAGAGGGGAGTGAGCTGTACACACCATGACATAGCAGGCCATGGGCCCATGGTCCTGAGCATTCCTGTGGGGGACATGGTCCCAGCAGACAGAAGTCACTGTCAGGTACTAACACCACTTCTGAGCTTGGGCATGGTGTTGCCAGTGCAACTCCTGGCAGAGCCAATTCTCATGTTCAGGGTCAGAGATGGTGAACTGTCAACTCTACCATGTATGGTCCAAAGCTGTCCGGCATACTCACATGTAGGACTAGCACTGAGCTTGACTGCATACATGCATACACTCACACACCACTGTCAAATGCAGGTTACCTACAGACACACACAGCACCTTTCAATGGTCCATCTTACTGTCTTCCCTTCCTGACTCACGCACATGCTGTCAACCATTTGGGTCAGCCTAGGCCTTCTGCACCCTCACACAACACCCTGTGCAAATGATGATACCAGTGCCACATCCCTGTCATCTTCACCATAGATGCAAGGAAATGAAGTTATGTGTCTGATGCACAGGGTTACTATATTAGTTAACATGTACTTGTGTTATGCCATGTTGTTTTGCCATGCCACTTGCAGTGGTTAATGACAGATAATGTATGCTGGCATTTGTCACAAATATACCATATACTTTTGTGTACCTTATGTTGTATGATGTTGTAATGGCTGTATACTTACATGATGACAGGTGTGTGATGGACCTGTTTCTGTTTCTGTTTCAGGGGTCTGTTGGGATAATCTATGGATACACAGAGGCAATGAAGCAGTACAAGATGGCATGTCAGCACAGCAGAAATATGTCTTCAGCAAGGTACAGCACTATATGTGTATGACTCCATAGGTTCATATATGTGTAACAGGCTAACAAGGACAATGGCGGCATTCAGCATACTCATGCATCCCTAATCTGTAAACAGGTCTGCTATCCTGACACATGCCACCAGTGTTTTGTGAACTCACACATCTACAAGCTGTGGTGATGGTGATGACCTATCCACAAATATCCTGTATCCAGTACAGACAGTTTCCCGACACCAGTTATGAATGTCATGCTCTGCATCACAGTGCGTAACCTGCACATGATGTGTGCCACAGCAGATGTGTGCTTCACATGCATGGGGGCCTGTTTTATGTAGGGTGTACTGCCTGTGTTACATACCTGTCTCTCCAACATGTACTATGTATACCACAGTGATCTTGTAGGTGTGTAGAACAGGTGAGACATGTTAATCATGTCATGAATACACTGGAGGTATACAGTGCGATCAAATACCTACCTGTATGGAGCCAGACACATTCCTCCAACGCATTTAGGGGACAGACTACACATGTATGGTCGTGACATGGACTCCATAGGACATGCTATCTACACTGTGTATCAGTGTACCATGGAACCTGTGTGGCTTTTACAGTTGTACAATATGCCTGTGTAGTGACATAGCAAGGGTGCCATTGCACACAATGATAGCCATGATGACTGCCACATTCAGTATAGCAGTGACAGTCTGGGATTTACATCCCAAACCTGTCATTGTAGGGTGTACAACAGTGAATGCATCTCCACATCTTACTGACAAATGAGAGTCAAGGGCTACATTACTCCCTATGTCCATAACTCCATATGTAATGGCTCAACTGTGTACTCCATATGTAATGGCTCAACTGTGTATGGTGTGGGAAACTACAATATTTTGCAGGGGTGGATAATGTCTCACAGGATAGTATTGTGCAGTAATTGTCTGTTAGGTTTGTCAGTGGCTCAAATTACAACTGACTGTGTCTTATGCCATCCTGGATATCTGTTGGCTCTGTGTGGGAGTCTGCATATTGGGAGATGTCACAATCACCTGCTCATGTACTCAGTCAGAGGTCATTGGCACTAGCTGTGACCTCAGAGAGGGAATAGGTAGATGGGGTAAGCCAATAATGGAGGATGGTGAACCCCACTGGTGACTGGCATCATTGCAATGCAGGTCTCCCACTGCGATCAGACATTTCCTTATCTACCAGCTGACATAACACTCTGTACATGATATGCACAGTTTACAGCAAGGCCTGCTGGCTTAATATTGTCATATAACTTGTTAGGTCATGGTTGGTGGAGTGAGACATATGTCCAACATCCATTGCATGGTGTAACACTCAATGGGCTCTGCCGATTACAGCTGGTAGGCATGATCTGGCCTTGAGCAAATGTAACAGTGTTTAGTCTAATGAAAGTAGGTGTATTACAGTGTCAGTGCTCATACCCATGCTAACTGCTATCATGGCATTTCAGATCACATGAGTCAGAGATCTGGGGACACCGCTTGACACTACCCGCAAATTATCATCTGTGAAAGTAAGTGTTGCAGTTACTTCTGGCATGTTGCAGGAAGAGAGTCATGTAAGGTGTCTGTACAGAGCACAGACAAACATGTTAGGGAAGTGTAATGTTTACACACTGTGTTGTTTAGTCATGCTGTGGCTCACTTTCCCAAAGGATGGTCCAGGTCCTTACCTACAATGCAATGCCCTGCAGCACTGCCATGACTTCCAAATACTGGGAACCAATGTAGTGCAACATGTGTTTACCAATATGGGTGACCAGTGCAGTCCCCCCAATGTGAGGTCCTCCCTGGTGGGATCTGGCCACAGATCAGTCTCCTTAGAACTACCAGCATGTACCCCCTTGCAGACAATACAGACATATATGTCAAGTCAGCCATTTATTACCTCTTGTGGGATGGTTGACATAGCATGACTGCACTCTCCTTTGAGACGGGACAGGCAAGTATGCAGAGTTCTACACCCATGCATTATATCAGCAGCATTACAATGGCATGAGCTAAGCTGTATGTGAGAAGAGGGACACAGGCTTATCATGGCTCAGCAAACCTGACTGATGGACAACTGCCATTAGCAGACTGTACAGTAACAGGTGGACAGTACTGTGTGATAGTTTGGATGAGGGTGCCCCCCTTACATGGAAGCACTACCTCCTCAGCTAAAATAGCACATAGTGCTGTTGTGATGTTGAGTATACATGGTAAGTGACAGAAGTAGCCACCCATGCAAAGCAGAACCACAACATACAGTGTACTTACATGTGTGACCTCAAACAACAGGCCCAGATTGTCGGTGACATCATACGTCATGATGCAACATATGATGGGTCTGGACTTATACCTGACCTGTACACCCACACTGTCTGCTTCAACTACACTCCCTTGCCCCCACCATATGTGACACATGACATTCTTAAAATCTGTCCCATAACTTCCATAGTTATAGAGCAGTTTGCAATTGGCCTCTCAGTGGAGGATTCACAGCATCTATTGCACATGCTAACATTCCAGGCTGCATCCCACATGTGATCTGACAAGGATTTTTAACACCATTGGGACACCCTTGCAATCATACCGACACTACTGGCTGCACACCAGCTGAGTGGACAACAGCAACTGTTATACCCTTGCACAGAGGTGGTACACCTCTTTGTCTGAGTATTCATATCTGTATGGCTGTAGGGGTGATCATCATGGAGATGATCAGCACACACATATGTGTTCTACACACAGTTGACTATATACAGTTTGGATGTGTGACAGGGGAAGTATGATTGTTAACATATCTGAGCCATGACCATGGAGCTTGGTGAGAGTACATCAGGGCATACAACCACCTAGATTCAGCCAAGCTGTGTGACACTATCCCCACTCAGGCAACATTTACAAAGCACCCACTTAGGCATCCATGATACTATCATTGTAGGGGTCACTAAGTGGCCCATTGCTGGATATGCAAAATAGGGACATCCACCTCCAGTAGCTGTTTTGTCAGCAGCAGTGCTCAATAGGGCACAGTCCTGGGTCTTCTACTGCTTGGAATCCATTCAACCACAATACACGTGACTACTGACTGACTGTGGCTAGCAATGTTGGCTTATGCCTGCAAATTGTGACCACTCATAGAATCTAGGTGGTATGTCACTATGCAGTAAGAGGGTATTGCAAACACATGCCTGGTAAGTAGCACATCAATCGCAACATGTGATGTACATAGTCAGGGATGAACAAACTGGGCACACAGACCTGGCCACACAAAATTATACCTAATGTGCCTCCAATAATCCTGTCTCTACAGTGGTATGGCAGGAATCATATGGCATAGCTGAGGCCACAGTCACCTCTACAAGTACTCTTCCCTCAGCATATCAATATCTGAGTGCAATGGCTATTTGATGATGTACCTTTCAAAAAAGTACTGGCAATTGCACACAAAAGTATGGTCCCTTACAAGGTCATATCACATCTCCAGTATGTGTTCAATGCGGATAGTCTACAATGAGTGTCATTGTCACCTGTGGCATATAGACTATGCAGAGGTGATCTGTGCCTTGCATGCAGGGCAAAGTGTGACCTTGCTTTATTCAATATGCTGCTTATCTGTAGGAGGCATAACAGATGGATAATCTACTGTAAGGACATTAGCCTCATATGTGATATTGGTACTACATGCTTGTGGGAGAGATTTGTCTAACAGACAGAAACACACTCTTGAAACAGAGCCCTGCCTAATGGCACACAAAGCACTTCAGTGCACCACACCACATGCCATCTGTATGAATGGCTGAGTGACCAATATCTCAACACAGGGCATCTGCCTGTGTCCCTCTTGGATTGGGGCAATATGTGCTGATCCTGTAACTATGGGTATAAAGATGTCTATGATTGTGACGGCTGTATGGCCATTATGCTGGTGACATTCAAATGTCCTATGGTTCTATAACATGATGTAAAATGTTCTAACAGGCTCACACACAACCATGGCTACATTGAGGCAAGCATCACTTCAAATCACTGCATACAGGACATGCCAACACACATAGTGCAAGTTGGCTGTATGTAGATGAGAACAATTACCTATGTAATGGTACACACTACAGATCACAGTACATGATGCATGCTACACACCTCATGTCTGCTAGTACTATCAGTTCAGGACATATTATACTTGATGACATCAGCAGGTCTTGTTTGGTCAGGCCATTGAGGGGTCACATCACACGCTACAAAAAATAGTGCAATACATACCGATTTCTATGTTACCAAAATTATCATACTTATGCCATTGGGGCACACATGCACACCACTTAACCTGCAGTGAGATTAGAACCCCTAACAATCTAGTCTTGCACACTGTACATCACAGTATTTATTGCATGCACCATGGCTTAAGTCTTGATACTACACTGTCAGCTGGTAGTCTTAAGGTAGATGGCATCATTAGGCCTTGTAGAAAAGGACAGTGTGGAAGCCAGCATCAAATTACAGGGCCAAAAAGTACATAACCATTGTTGGTGGATAGCCCATGACAGCATGGCAGGTGCTTTGCAAGTGTATACACAGACGTACACCAAGTAGCCTGCAGTGAAATTAAAACCCTACCTATCTAATCTTAGAACCTGTAGATCACAGTATTTATTGCATGCACCACGGCGTAAGTCCTAATATTAGATTTCAGCTGGTAGTCTTAAGGTGGATAACATCATCAGGCCTTGTAGAAGAGGGCAGTGTGGAAGCTAGCAGCAAATTACAGGGCCAAAAAGTGCATAACCATGACAGGTGGATAGCCAATGAGGGCAAGGCAGTTGTTTTGTAAGGGTATACACACACATGCACACACCCCAAACACACATGCACCAAGTAACCTGCAGTGAAATTAAAATCCCTGCTTATCTAGTCTTACACACTGTAGATCACAGTATTTATCACATGCATCATGGCTTAAGTCTTAATACTACACTGTCAGCTGGTAGCCTTAAGGTGGATGATATCATCAGGCCTTGTAGAAGAGGGCAGTGTGGAAGCCAGCAGCAAGTTACAGGGCCAAAAAGTGCATAACCATTGCAGGTGTATAGCCCATGAGGGCATGGCAGTTGGTTTGCAGGAGTATACACACATAAGCACCAAGTAGCCTGCAGTGAGATTAGAACCGCTACCTATCTAGTCTTAAACACTGCAGATCTCAGTATTTATCACATGTGCCACAGCTTAAGCCCTGATACTACACTCTCAACTGGTAGTCTTAAGGTGGATGACATCATCACACCTTGTAGAAGAGGGCAGTGTGGAAGCCAGCAGCAAGTTACAGGGCCAAAAAGTGTATAACCATTGCAGGTGGATAGACCATGAGGGCATGGCAGTTGTTTTTCAGGGGTATACATACACACATACACCAAGTAGCCTGCAGTGAAATTAGAACCCTAGTTGTATTCACTACAGAGCACAATACTTATTGCATGTGCCACAGGTTGAGTCTGTTGTACATATGATTGCAGGCACAGTACTTGTGCATTACACAAACTAGGCTTGTTTTGAACAGCATCTGCGGTCTGTAGAGTGATATTGCTTTGTACTGTTATTTACATCTCGTATATGAGTAGTGGGATAACTGTTATTATCCTAGCTATGTGTGTACATTTACTAGTATGGCCATATGTAGCCACTTGCAGTTAGATGGGCAAACCTATGGGCAAGAACAATGTGTCCTGTCCATGCATCCATTGACAACATTATACATTACACCATCTACTCAGCTGTGTTTGTCTATGTGGTGACATCCAGCAGGCACAGGGATCTGTAGGTAATTGGATTATGTACTGTTGCACCCTTAGTTTGGAGCCTTTGAGCAACAGTATTGATGTGTGATAGTCCAGACTTACTCACCATTATTATGTTATGTAGGACAATACAGACATCCACACACATATTTCTGTAATTAACAGGGATGTATATATAAATGTAGCTGTGTGTGTATATGATATGTGTATGTGTTATGTAGATATATGGGGAGAGTCTATGTATCAATGTGATATATATAGCTATATATCGGTATATATGTATTTGACACTGCATAGCGATAGATATACTATGTATGTGAAAGAGAGATAGTGACAGATGGATATGTATACATATATGTTTGCATGTATAGACATATATATATATATATATATATATATATATATATATATATATATATATATATATATATATATATACACATAACAGATCAGTCTGCTCACAGGGCAACTGTTTGGACATGCCCAGTGTGGCTGTCAGTACTTATACAGTGACTCCAGGCCACACTTACCTGTACTCCAGTCTGGGATTTTGTGTGTTACAGACTTTACCTCTCAACTATCCAGAATTTCACAGAATGTCCAGAGTTTTGGCTCATGGTCTGTTCCTCATAAAATTTGTAGATTCTGGCAAATCACTTGGATGAACTTAGGATTGAAGTCACTAAATAGTGACATACATGTGAGTGTCTGACTTCAAATCCTTTAGAAAATTGTCTATTGAAACACAACCTCTTATTTTATCAACTGTTTACATTTATGACAGCAGTAGTATTTAACATATTCCCCCATTTGTAGGCCTTTGTCCCCCCATTTTGTCGGGCTTTGAACAGATTCCCTGCACTAAGAGGTTGAGAGGTATGTTACAGACATTGACATCTGTCCCTGTTTCTGCAGTACTACACATCACTCAAACTGTTTACTATATTCCCCACCTGTCTGCTGTACTTAATATGTGACTGAGGTTCATAGTGTTACACCACACACAGACTAACAGTTTGTGAAAACGCCAACATAATAATACCTCACATGCAATAGATCTGCCTACTTCCAGACTAGAATCATCAATACTATCACCCATGCTAACTTCCCTTATCTACTGAGCCACACAGGCTGCCAGAGTGTGATTGAGTTCTATGTTACAACCCTGAGATTGGCTTGTCTGCTGATATACCATCGCTGACTTACTGTTAAAGCAGTTATATTGGAACACTGCTGTATTAGGTGTGGGGGGAATAACAGCGCATGATCTCCTGGGATAGGCAGTAGTCCAAATGTCATGTGACCCCACTGTTTAACAACTCCCTTGCCTGATGTAGTGCATATTCCAACCATGAGGCTTAGTGATTATTAGGGAACACATACTATTGTACCGGTAACCTGTAGTTCCATTTGGATGTTACTTCTATCCACATAGCCCACTATATTTCCTTGCATAAATGCAGCAGATCCATGCACATGACACCATATTATAGTAATCCTTACAAGTAATGCATAGGTTAGAGAGTCACCTTGCGAATGCAGCAGCTGATAGAACTGTAGTTCAGGGATGACTCTGTGTGATGCAAGCAGTTCATAGCCAATACATGGATAGGTACAGGTTGTGTGGGTTGTCTGGCATCAACAATTTTATTATATGTATGTGAGTTGGAGTATGGTGATAGTCCCTAGGGCCCTAGGTTGTCAGTGAATGTGCTATGCATTGTCTCTTAGCCAAAACCAGGGACATCATCAGGGGGATGCCGCCTCCGAGTCTTCCTGTGACTGTGGCTGTGGTGATGTAGGTACTGGGGTTGTATATCCCTACCCTTTTCTGATCTTTTTGCAGCTGTTTCCACAGGAGCATATTGTGCAGCATGGCACATACTGTGAACATATGGGCACATGTGGCTGGAGAGTACTGCAGGGCTCCACCAGATATACTGAGGCACTGAAACTATGACTTCAGAAGCCCAAACACATGCTCTATGATGTTCCTAGTTTGTGCATGTGCCTCATTTATGGAATTCTTCAGTGGGTGTGTCTGCATTTCTGATGGGTGTCATTATCCATGGTTCCAGTATGTAGTGAGCATCCCCCAGTAAATGGCCATGTGGGATGTCTCATCTAGGAAACATCTGGTACAGCTGTGATGAGTGCCAGATATGGGAGTCATGATAACTGCCAGGGCTGCCAGCACACACATTCTTAATAATGCCCTGGGCATTGCACATGACCCGGCAGTTGATGGAATGGTACCCACATGAGTGCAATCTATGGCATGCAGTACCTCAGGGTAGTGTGTTACAGAGTAGAAGTGGTTCATATTGCTGGCCCTTGGCTCAGGGATGAAGGGAAAAGAAATGTGCTCACTGGCATGTAGTAGCATGGCATCCAGGAACTGGTGGAGTACCCTGGAAGCAGATGCCTGTGTGATCCCCAGTTGGTCTTTGCAAAGTATCTGTAGCTAGTATCCTATGGGCTACACATACCTTTGTTTCCACTGGGATTATTTCCTCTTTGTTAGCTCTGGGTCTGAGTTGAGGGTGGCAGAGCTCAGTGAGTTCTTGTAGTATGTCCCTGTCCACCCTGTAGTGCTCTACAATCTCCAGATCATGTAGCCCCTGGAAGGTTACCCTAGGCCTGTGCACTCTTCTCCTTCTCTGTCTAGGCCTGTTGCCAGCAGCAACAGCAGCATTGACTTCAGCATTTAGCAAATACAGATATAGCAGACCTGCAGAAGCCCAACATTCTCTCAGTTAAATTTCCCAAGTCTGTACTCTAATGGTGCAGAGTATGGGGTAAAAATCAAATTGTAGGGTGCTCTGCTGTAGGTGCTGACTGTGTGATTGGCTACCTATGATGCATTCCACATGGTTAGTATATCATTAACATCATTTAATGGCCCTAGTTTACATTAAACAGAGATCAAAACTAATTAATATGTCACTGGGTTTAGATACAGTCAGCACTGCTGCACGTCATGCAAACACATGCCTTACAGGTAAACAAAGCTTAGCAGTCAGTGTACACATCTCCACAGACTCTCATGCTTATTAAAGTGGCGTGCAGAGCAAACACACAGAAACATGCTCCCCTTAGCCAAACAAAGCTTAAAAGTGAGTACACCCCCCCCCGCAAGGATACACTCAGCACTGCAGTGCCCTGCACAAATAGGCTGAAATAAGCTTAGAAGTCATTGGACACACCCTTCTCTGATGTCAGCTACCTCCTCTGTAAACAACAACATGGTTCTCTGCCTACACAAAGGGGATATGCAAACACGATCACTCCTTTATGCTATTCAGTAACTCCACCTCATTTGCATAGGGATCCATGCTCACAGCCTGAAAACTACATGCTTCAAAGCCCTACCACGTTATCAATAACACCAATGTACCATTGCAAATACTCCATGCAGGGTCCTGTAATACATTTCTGTCACATCATATTAATTTTGTTTTTTTTTTCACTTTTTAAAAATTTTTTATAAAGCATGTTTGCGCACTGTGGCACATCATGCAAACATGCCCAAATTATTTTAAAAAATTTAAGTTATTTTCTTTAATTTTTCAGATACACAGAGGATAGTTTCACTCATATCTGTATATGTTACGCCATTTCTGTCCATCTAGTTACATTTTTACAACCCCTTTTGTCTGTCTATATGCCTATACACAGAATTTTTCTGTGTATGCTATGGACACTGGCACTGGGTCTGCAGAGCTACCTATCTGCTTTCTGGATCACTCTGCCTTCCTCATTTGCATGAGAGTCACCTGCTTATGAGGTGATTTGCATGTCACAGAAGTTTCCGTGTTGGCTCGCTCATGCGCTCCGCTCAGCTGCACTTACTGATTCTAAAAATGTTTGTGCCTGTGTTAGCAGTGTGGCACAATGCCTACATTGAAAAAAATGTGTAGGCTTTATTAAATTCCCCCCATAACTTATTTAATCTTCCTTTTTTTCTGAGAACACACATAGTTTGTTTAGCCATACATCATACCTCTCAACATCTTAGAGTAAGAAATTTGAACAAAGCCATAAAAAGTGGTACAGATAGGGACAGTTTTTAAATATTACAACTTAGAAAGTTGATAGAATAACAGGTTTTGCATTAGCATGAATTTTCTGAAGGGTATGAAGTGTAAAACTCAAATGTCTGTCATTATTTTCTAACTTCAATCTTTAATGATTTGCATCTAATTTGCCGGAAAGCCACAATTGTATGAAAAATGGACCAAAAATATAAGGCAAAAAACTGGACATTCTGTGAAAATCTGTACAGTTGAGAGGTATGACATACATCCAAGTTTGTCTATAAATCCTACTGATAACAAAATATAGATTTAGAGTCTGTTGTTTGCTTACTTGTTTATTCATGTATATGTGCATTTTCAGTTTTTAAATATGGAATCTGCATATTCTGTTTTTGAAATTTAATATTGCTAAGTCTATTTATAAATTTCTGTCATACTTATAGATGTAAAATGCCTTCACCACACAGGAAAATCACTACATAAAATAATGAGATCATCAGTTTGTTCTTCTTTTCATTTATCATCATCATCATCATCCTCATCAGTCCCCTTTTCCCCATTTTTCTACATGGGGTCAGGGCATCATTTTAACTGTCACCATCTCTCCAGATTCAGTGCCACATTCCTGCCTTCTTCAACACTCATGCCTGACTGTCACAAATCTTCTTTCACACAATCCATCCACCTCTTTGCTGCATGTCCTAGTTTCCCCTTACCTTCTTCCTGTCTGTCCCAAATCCTCTTCATGAGATTCTCTTCTGCTTTTCTGCATGTGTCAAAATCACCATAAGCTGTTCTCTTTGATCTTTTCTGCAATTGGAGCTACTTTGGCTTCTGCTCCTGTGTCCTCTTTTCTTCATCTGTCTCATAGGGTGCATCCTACCACTCTTCTCAGACACTTCATTTCCATCACCTCTAGCTTCTTCATCTGCTCTACCTTTACTGCCCAGGTTTCTGTACCATACAGTAGTATTGGTCACACCACTGTCTTGTACACCTATCTTTTCAGCTTCTTTGGAATTCTTCTGTCATAGACTGCACCTGAAACTTTATGCCAGGTGGCTGCAGCCCCTCTGATTCTAGATTTGACCTCTCCATTCATACTTCCCTTCTTAACCACCCCTCCCAGATACTTGAAGCTATATACCTGTTCCACTACATTCCCTTCTATCTCAATTCTCAGCTTCCTCTGATTTCTCCAATGTGCTGCCATTACCACTGCCTTATCTGTGCTTAGTTTCATATGATGTACTTTCAATTTTACATTTCATTCCCCTATCCTTTGCTGAAGTTCTTACTCATAATTTGCCTGTAATGCCACACTGCCTGCATACAGTAACTTTGTTGATCTATCCCCTCCAACCTGTTTGCTAATGTAGTCCATCACCTGTATGAACAGCAGTGGGCTCAGAGTTGAACCCTGGTATACACCCACTCCGACTAGGAGCCCCTTTGTGAAGCTGAACACTGTTCATACTTGAGTCATTGTGTCCTTGTACACAGCCTGCACTAATTCTACCAATGTTTCAGGGACTTTGAACCACCTCAGTTCTGCCCAGATCAGCTTTCTTGGGACCCTGTCATGTGCTTTCTCCAAGTCTAGAGATGAGTTGGAGTCTTTTCTCATCTCTAGCTCCTTCTTAACTGTCTGTCTCACTGCAAACATCAGGTCAGTTGTGTTGCATCCTGATCTGAATCCAGACCGCTCATCTTCCATCTTCCATTCCGCTACTCTGTGTATCCATTTATCAATCACTCTATCCAGAACTTTTATGCAATGTGACAGGGGTTTGATGCCTCTATACTGCCCACAGTTATGGATGTCCCCTTTGCTCTTGTACACTGGCATGAGTATGCTTATTGTCCTGTCATCTGCAATATGCCTTTCTCTCCAGACTGCTATGAGTACCCTCAGGAGTTATTTCTCCCCTATCTCACCCAGCGTCTTTATCATGTCTGCTATGACTTCACCTGAGCCTGCTGCTTTCCCTGACTTCATTTTCCTTAGTGCTATTCTTACTTCTTCTAGGGTGGGATCCTCCTCTTCTCTCATTGTAGGCTGTTTCTGGGGTAGCACAGCTTCTGTGCTTTTTTTCATTCAGAAGCTGCTGGAAATACTTCTTCCATCTGTCTTTGATGTCCTGTGGACTGCTGAGCAAGTTGTTGCTGGCATCCCATATGAAGGATGTCTGACTGTCTTCTTTATCTTTCTGTCTTTGCCTTGCAACCTGATATAGTTTCTTTGTACCACTTACTTAGCCACTTTCCAGAAGATGGTAGAGTGACTCTGATGCCCTATTCTTTGCAATTGCTACTCCTATCTTAGCTTCTTTGTTAGCCTGTCAGTATTATTTCCTAGCCTGGTTGGTCGTTTCTGTCTCCCATTTTTTTCCTGCACTCCTTTCCTGTGATTACTTCCTGGAATTCTGCATTCCACCACCAGCTTTTCTTATGTACCTTATTTCCATACCTAGCTCAGCCACATATATGTTCTGTAGCCCTATCACATGCTGTTTTAAGGTGCTGTCATTCTTCAACTCCACCTATTTCCTCCACTTCTTGGGGTGATAGAGTTCTGAGCAATTCCTTTAACTGTTTCACATTCTCTCCAGTCAGCTTCCAGGTCCTCAGCATGGTCTCTGTTGACCTTAGAGGCTTCTCTGACCACTGCTTGCACCTGATTTTGGCAACCAGTGGTTTATGCTGTGGGCTGACTGTTTCACTGGGGATGACTTTGCAATCATGGATTCTACCCCAGTGCCTTTTCCTTACTAGGAGGAAGTCTACCTGAGTTGCATGTTAGCTAGTCTTGTATGTGATCTTGTGACTGTCTCTCTTTCTGAACCATGGGATTGCTACTATTAAGCCCATTTGCCAGACAGAAATCTAAAAGGGCTTTTCCTTCTTTATTCCTGTTACCCCACCCATGTGGACCCAGACAGCCCTCATATCCTGCTCTGTCTGTCCTGATATGTGGATTCAAGTCACACATTATCAACATCAATTCATGTTGTCCAGCTTTATCTAGTAGACCCTGCAACTGCTGTCTGAATGCACTTTTCCTCACTATCACAGCCCTGCTGTGGGGCATAGGCTGAGATTATGAATACTGCTGTTTCATTACATTGGAGTCCGAATACAGTGAGTCTATCACTAATTCTGATGATATCCCTCACTGCTTTCTGAATCTTCTCTCTCACCACAATTCCCACACCATTTTTATCCTGTCCCCTTCCTGAGTAGTAGACTTTGGATCCCAAGCCAAGTGGCTTTGCTGGACTGCTCTTCCATCTTGTCTCTTGGATACATAGAATGTCCAGCCTCCTCTGTATCATGTCATCCACTTCCAAGCTGTCTCCTTTCAGTGAACCTACATTAAGTGTAGCAATTCTCAGTTCATATTTGGCAGGTTGATTGGTTTTACATCCAGCTTTTACTAAACAGAGCTATCCCAGGTAACCCAGGCTGGACAACTAGATTTCTTTTTATTCAAATATACTAAATATTAGACTTGCTCTGCAGACCTGTTCATGGCATTCATTACAACATGCATAGCCAAGCCCTTAAGGCTGTAAAGTTGTATCCAGTGACTACTAAATCTGTAAAATGAGTATTTTATTATTAAATTGATTGCAGATTGTCCTACCATTATAGCCCACTAAGCATTTTTATTATGTCCTCACGAGTTCTAGTATATATTGTGTGGTTATTCCACCACAGTGGTTATCCTGATATGGTTCTATTTTTTAAGACATTTTTTATTAATTTAACATATTTACAATAGGTACACAAAAAAGAAATTCAACATCATATACTGTTATACAACGTTAGGAATAAATTGAATCATCGTGGTAATCTTATACAATTAACACATTAAGAGTCTTGGTATTTCAATTGCAACTTTTCAAGGCTATCCTAACCACTAAAAGCCTTATTATGATGTAGAGATCTTATTCTGATCACTTCTTTTTCAGTTTTACATAGCATTATTGTTAAATTTAAAAATTCTTTGAAGGTAGGAGCCAAGATCAATTTCCAGTTTTTGTAATAACTTTTCAGCAACTGCCAAAAGACTCCAAAATATTTTTTGTTGTTTGACTTTTACAGATACAGGAAGTGAAACATCTATTAGTATTACTGATCTAGTTAAAGAATAATTATCAGACCATAACACCTTAAAAATGTATTTATCTCTTCCCAATATTTAATGTTTCACAGTCCATAAACACACGTGTCCAATCAACTTTTACATATTTACATCCCCAAGATTTTACAGGGAGTAACAAACATTCTATGTATATATTTCCACATAAGAACTTTCTAGTATAAACTTGAAGACATTTGACTCACTGATTTAAGTAATGAAGTTTTATTCATACCATCTACTCAATCCACTACTATCTAAAAAGTCCCAGAATTTTGTTTAAAATTATTATTATTATGTATAATTAACTTATATAACTTGGACAAACTTCCTTTGTGAGTCAATTTACCTTTGTTGATAACATTCATATAGTTATACAATAGGGGAATACTGTTTGTTCCCCTTCACCCATGTTATCTAAAAATTCATTTCATTTCTTACTGATAGATAATATTAACTGGTTAACAGATTCATCCAACATATAGTCTTCCATTAAATATTCTGGCAACTTAACTTTTCATTTTTCAAAGCAATCAGGCTATAATACTAATCCATTCCTTTTTAGTAAATTAATTTTAACATTGTTGTGAGTTTCCATAAATCTAAAGGTGTGTGCAATGGGAAATCACACACCTCTAGACTGGAGCTGCTCAGAGTTTGGCAACTTTAGCCAAAGTTCTGGAGTGCATATGAACTGAAATCAGACATCCACTGAAATCAACTAAAAAATAAGTATTTTCAAAGCCTACATTGCACTTTGTGAACTGTATTTATTTAATATTCTGATTCAGTGTTGTTGTTTATTTTATTTATTTATTTATTTTATATTTGTTGACCGGGAGTATCCAACTGAGCTGAAACCCTTTTTCAGTGGAGGCCCAGGGAGAAAAGCTCCAGAACACACAACAATTACTATAGTTACTAATCAACATACAGTAGCTGCCAGAATTATACAATACTATAAACAAAAATATGGTAACAAATGAAGCATAATAAGCATAAATGATTGTAATTTTAAATAATTGGCTAATCTAAAAGTACAATAAGTAGATTAAAGGAAACATTTTGAGAGTTACATAGAAGGAATGGGACTGTATTAGATAAACAGGACTAGGTTGGTTGGTTATGGTCATGGAGGGTGCAGGCAGTGGCAGGTCCAGTGTTTATTAAAGTAGTCATTGGTGGCTAGCTTAAATTGTTTGGTGGTGTGAGGTTCTTGATTTCTAGTGGGAGTTTGTTCCATGCAAGTTTATCATTGTGACTGCATTTTATTCTGCACTTTGTATCTGCAATACTTCTGCCATATATAGCATAGGCTAGATTCAGACCTGCTGAAAAGAGACTGCATGGAATCTCTGTGTCTGAAACCAGCCATCTTACATTAAGAGGACCTCCCTGCACTCCCTTGTGGCAGAAGTGTGTAGCCCAGGACCCATCTGAGTTGGGGATTGCTGGAAAAAGGCTCAATTTTGGGCTTTCCTATTGGTTAGTTTATGCTAAACCTGTTTAACTTTGCTTGTACTTAAGCCTCATGTTTCCATGTAGCTGTGCCTAGAAACTATTTTTCCTGTAGGACCCTTCCACTCTTTCCTGCTATAAGGAGTGCAACTCAGTTGCATACTGCTGCATTGGGGGCAACTAAGCTGAGCTCTGAGCAGTATTGCCACATTTCCTCATCCCTAATCCTTAATAGAATAAGTCCCCTTGTTAGTTGCATTAATCCTAGAGCAGCATCTCCAAATATCCTCATCCCTAATCCTCAATAGACTAAGTCCCCTTGTTAGTTAGTCGATTTAATCCTAAAGAAAAAGGCTGATCCAACACGTCCACTACCAAACTAGTACACACAGTTTAACCTGCTACAATGGACAGTCAGTTTCCCAACTTTTCTCAGGCCAGCCTGATTGACATGAGCATCCTGGGGCAATGTAGTAATTACCTTGTGTATACTGACAACCACTTGCTCCTAAAGTAAACACATACAGCATGTGAGAAATGCAACTAAACCATAAAACTTGAATGAATCTTCTCACATAATAAACAAGACACTGAACAGGTTATCAGTGTACACACCCCTCCCAGCACACACACACACACACACACACACACACACACACACACACACACACACACACACACACACACACACACACACACACACACACACACACACACACACCTCTCCCAGCACACACACCCCTCCCAGCAAGCACACCTCTCCTAGCACACACACCTCTCCCATACACCTCTCCTAGCACACACACCATTCCCAAAACACCCACCTCTACCAGCATACACACCTCTGCCAGTACACACACCCATCCCAACACACATACCTTTCACAGTACACACACCTCTTCTCTCACACAAGACTAGGTCAAGTCACATAAACCCACATATGCTGAGGTACTCATTAAGAGCCTATCAAAAGACCAGAGACCTCCCAAGTGCAAACAATTCATGCATACTGGAGCACAAACAAACCTCACTACACATAGTAGGACTTGGACAAGTGTCTCAACAAATAATCCCCTAGGCAAAACACCTCAGAAACTAATGTCCTGGTCATAGGTGATTTCATAGTGAGACACGCAGATGTCCCACTCACCAGGATGAACAAGAAGAAAGTCATGGTTAGCTGCCTATCAGCTGCCTGGACTCATCAAATCATGCATGCACTTAAGCCAGTCAACAACAATTACTACTATGACTCTGTCATACTCCATGTTGGAGTGAATGACTTGAGATGTACCTGCCTGGACTACATGAAGAGAGACATGACTGAACTCTCAGATTATTTATCCCAGGCAGGTATGTCACTAGTACTAAATAGCATTTTATCTTCACCCAAGATGATGCCACAACACAGAAAATGATTGGCTTCAACAATTGGCTTAGATTCTGGTGTCAGTCCAGGGGGATCCAGTATCACTCAGCCTAGAAAGATATGTTCAACAAACCATGTTGCTTTGCCAGAGATAGTCTTCACTTGTCTCTTTTAGACTTTTGGATACTAGCAAAGACACTTGACTCCCCCATAGTGCCTTTCTTTTAGGCAGTGTCAAAACAACAAAATTCCTGATGTAAAGAAATCCACTAGAGACAAAGTCAAGGTTATGCTACTTAATTCTAGGAGCCTAAAGAGAAAACTGCACTCCCTGGAAGCACTCCTCACCTTGGAAGATGCTGACATCTGTGCAGTCACTGAGACTTGGCACAAGGCTGCAGAGAGCACCCTGGCTGTACAAGGCTACAATGCCTTTCACACATTCAGACCCCAAAATGAATGTGAAAGAACAAAAGGTGGAGGTGTGTCATCTTCATTAAATCCAAATGCATCTCAAGACTGGTTAAACAGTATGACTCGCTGGAGCTACTCCAGATCCAAATAACTAGAGGTAAAATGCCCCACCACCATGAACCAAGAGAAGCTTACCTCCTATCTGGACTGTCTAGAATCATTCCCTCTACAACCAAACACTTTGATCATGGGTGATCATGGGAGATTTCAACTATTCTTCCATTGATTGGACAACATACACAACCACAAACATGATTGTGTTGAGGTTCCTGGACTTTGTTAATTCAAATGCTCTAACAATTAGTCTGCACCCTTACAAGGGGCTTGAACGTCTTGTTTGAAATAAAGGCCAAACCTTACACCCCAACAGGAGCAAAAAAAATTTTTTTTTCCAAATCTTAGCCTACTAAGCAAAGATATAAAAAGTTTCAACCTCCTGCTAACATAGCCAACAATGACTCCTATGCAGAGAAGTACACAAATGCCCTCTACAGACATTTAAAGAACTGTACAGACTCAGCTATATCTGACAGCAACAAAACCAGGTCCTCCCAAAGAAACAGGCCACCCTGGTGGACCAGAAATATAAATAGGTTATATATCAAAAGGAAGAAACTGTTATCTGAGAACAAGAAGGAACTTAGTTGAGGAAGAATACCCTCCATAGCTTGAACAAACAAATCAGATATCTTGTAAAATCCTCTAAAGCTAATTACAAGGCTAAACTAGCATCTCTAGCTTAAGACAATTTAGCTACATCCAAAATCTTACAGCATTGAACTTATAGTGGATGGTACCATGCAGACAAAATTTGAAGAAATTGCCAACCTGCTGGCAGACAGATTTGGTGCAAACTTCACCCCCCTTTCCACATCAGGCATAACCCAAAGTATCCCTGCCACCAGCCCTCCACCTAGCATATCCAAACAGGAGGTCATATTTGCTCTCTCCAAGCCAAAAACATGGCCTCCATGGGACTGGAAAACATCCCAGGCTGTGTTCGAAACTGTCTAAAACAAGACGTGGTGGAACTGCTTGGTAATCTCTTCAACCATAGCCTGACCACTGGCTTTATACCAACAGAATGGAGAACAGCAACAGTAATCCCTTTACACAAAGGGGTCCATCAACAGACCCTGTGAACTATAGGCCCATAAGCCTAGCCAAACTTATCTGTAAGGCCATGGAAAGCATCATCATGGACCTTATCAAAAAGGACATAGGCAACCTCCAAATTCTTGACCCAACCCAGTTTGGCTTAATTAATGGCAGATCTTGCTTATTAACCCAGTAGGCTTCTTTGAGAATGTTGCCAAAGTCCTGGATGTGGGCAAACCAGTACATACCTCCTATTTTGACTTAGCCAAGGCATTTGACATGATCCTCCACTCAGGCATCATTGAAACTCTTCCAGCTGGGGATTAACTCACAAATTACTAGATGGGGAGAAAACTGGCTCACCAACAGAATGCATGTTGTGAAAGTTGAGGATTCCACCTCCATCAGTATACCAGTTACTAGTGGTGTACTACAGGAATCTGTCCTTGGCTGTCTACTATTAGGAATCTACTTCTCAGAAGTCCAGGGGAAAGTAGATGGCCTGTGGCTTACCAAGTCCACAGATGACTGCAAAGTAGGTAAAATCTTTGAGTCCCCAAATGATGTTAACATATTACAAAAGGGGCTACCACAGGCAAATGATTGGTGTCAGAACAACGGACTAAAACGAAATGCAAAAAAGTGCACCATTATCCCCTTTGGCAAAGAAATAGCTTCTGAAAATTACGCTATTGACAGCACCCCACTAAGCTCAAACACAGTGGTGAGAAACTTTGGAACACAAGTTGATAGTAATCTAAACTTCGATCACCATGTGCCCAGAGTGGTAAGGAAAGCCTTCTACATTGCTCATCTCATAGGTAAGGGCATCTCATCCAAGACTAAGGATGTTATAACTCCTCTATACTTGACTCTCATCAGACCATTAATTGAGTACAATGCTGGTTTTTGCATTTACCCCACCAGACACCTACAACAACTGTAGAGACCACAGAGGTTTCTAACCAAGAAAATTCAGGGCCTCCAAAACATGACCTATAATGAAAGTCTGAAGGCCCTGTCTACAGACTGCTGAGAGGTGACCTGTGCCTGGCCTACCGAGCGATCTCTGACCCTGACCTAATGGAAATGCTGGATGTCCACATATCAAATGGAACAAGAGTCACTTGCTGTAGGGATCTCAACCTAGCCTGTGACATAAAAAGAACATGTTGGAGAGATAGATATGTCTCCCAGAGATTGATACTCCTATGGAATAAACTTCCACTTCATGTGAAACAAAGCTCCTGCATGACCCTATTTAAATGCAACATTGACAATTGGATGGGTGACCATAAATTCACCCAGAGGTGGCACATATGTCCCTTCTGGACAGGAGCATTTGGTGCTGATCATAGATGTACTTTGCTATGGTCAATTAGGGAACAAGAATATTACATTTCTATTTTGATCTTAATGCAGTTTTATAAACATGTTTCTTAACTGTTTTAAGAATTGATTTCATATATGCAGAGTCTAGAGACTGAAATTAATTTTCTGTTAAGGTAAATTTTGTTTACAAGATGAAAGGATTGTTATATATTTCTAATTAATCATATTTGAAATACTTATTAGAATTTAGTATAATCTGCTCCTGAATGGTTTTCCATTGACTAGTGTAAGTTGACTCTATCCATAGCATAATAGAGTTACAATTTGTGGCAATAGAATAAGATTGTACATCTGGGAAGGTGATACCACCATACTCCCATAATCCTATATGATTTCTGTAAGCAATTTCTCAGCTTTTTAGAATACCATAAGAATGAAGTTAGCATTTTTTCCATTTTCTTTAAAAGTTTTTTGTCACGCATTAAAACTGTTGAATGCTATATATATATATATATATATATATGTATATATATATATATATATATATATGTATATATAGGGTCTATATCATATAAGCGAATCGCACAAATTGTGAACGCTCATAATATCGAACATACCAGACCTCAAAGTGCTTTTTCTGAGATCATGGCACAGTGAAGAATGGGATATTTGCCCTTTCCTCAGTGTAGTGTGATCTTGGAGTTGGAATATATGTTTAGCGGGGGGTGTGGGGGGTGCAGCACCCCACAATAAGCAGTTTGAGGTCTGGTATGTTCGATATTATTACCATTGGCAATTTGTGCGATTCGCTCATATGGTATAGACCCATATATAAATAAATAAATAAATAAATAAATATATATATATATATATATATATATATATATATATATATATATATATATATATAAAATCTGGGTAATATAATAATTTTAATAAGTACTAACCTGTGACGCCTGTGCCCTGGTCCAGCAATCAAGGAGCCTTAATCCTCACCACTAACACCAGTGAGGAGCATCTCATATAGGAGGAAAGGATAACAAATACACACAGTAAAGTGCAATTTCCCTTAAGAGCACACAGAGATCACAGTCAGTCTGGGGCTGGTCGCTCCCTTGCTTTCCAGGTCCCCAATAAGAATCCCCACTGGCACAGCTATAAGGTACAGCTCTCAGCCTAGTGGGCAAGCTAAAACCTCCAGCACCCTTTCTGTCCAACCAGTGCTTCGTGTCCCTGCCCAAGTAGCTGACACACACACACACACACACACACACACACACACACACACACACACACACACACACACACACACACACACACACACACACACTTTGAGAAGAGTTTATACAACCACACAGACACTCCTGGGGAAGGCTGGCACAGGTTCTCCAGCTGTGCCCCTTTTCCCAGACAATATGGTAGTACCAGCTTCCACCATCCACTAATATTTATCAGCTACTCAAAGGCCCTTAAAAGGGTGTCCAATTATTACTGTGCAATATTATTATCCAATTGGTAGTATAGCCCAGGGCTAAAGCTATTGAAGTTACTTTGTACAATTTTACCAAAGGCATGCAAGTACTCTAAAGAGTTTAAATTATCTCTACCAAAACAGCCACAGTTGAAAGAGTTTAAAATATTTAGGAACAAATAGTCAAAACACAAGGCAATACTTTTTACTGCACAGTGCTAGTCAAGAGTTCAGAGATCACAGAGAAATACTTAAAATAATTTAGTAGTACAGTTCTGACATTACAGAAAAACACTTAGTCTAATCTTTCTAGTTTCTAGCTATTTCTAAGAGAAAACACAAGTCTAAGATAAACTTACATATAGAGCAAGACAGTGCTGATGAGTTGGATGGTCAAGACAAAAGTGCTCAATGCTCTCTGATTCTCTCTGTTTTTAAAATCACATTCCTGGTTCACATTACGTCATTCTTCACACTTCCCGGGTTACATTACATAATTCTTCACACTTCCTTGGGTTCCCAGGCTAACAGAAACTACATTTACATTCTTCACCTCTGGGCAGAAATCAGAGCAATAAAGGACATTTATGCATGCAAATTCTGGCCATTAATTCTGGCCTTAAAACAATAGGCAGGATGCCCCACTCTAGACTGACTGGCTCCGAGTTTTAACATCAAAGAGTTGCAACATGCTTTACTTGGTCAGTAGAGTGCACTGTTGTTACATATTTTTCAGTTCCACATGTAACACTATTTTTACCATTTAAGACAAGAAGCCTGTGGTTTACATTAATATTTACAGTTGACAGAATTATCTCCAAAATTCTATCTAGGTAGGCTGGCAGCCTTCATCTATTTTCACCCAATATTCACATAACCTATCATTAAAATTAACAAAAATCTTTCCATTTTTTAATAAGATGTAACACTTTTTCAGTTATTTTTTTCAAAATTATTAATCTTACTCACATCTTGATAGAGTTTTATTCCTACATATTTTCCTTCCCAATTATATGTATATTATCTTTACATGTACTATCTAGTGTTTAATTTAACAATAAAGTTTAAATTTTATTATTAGATTTCAGCAGTGATACTTCTTGAACTTTTCATTTTCCTCATCTATTTCTTCGATTGAATAATTTAAATCTCTATATTTAGTAAAATATTATCTGCATAAAGTTATATTTTAGATTATAATCATTGTTAATTGAGAATCCATACATTTTTCATTACTTCTTATACTATTAGCTAAGGGTTTGATAACTAATGCAAATAGTAGAGGGGAAAAGAGACACTCTTGCTTTGTACCTTTATTTAATGTGAATCCTATAGAAATATAAAATGCAATTTTAACATATGCTTTGGAGTCTCTATACGTATTTATTAATATTCCAATAAATTGTTCTGGAAATGCAAATGCTTCTAAAGTTTTAAAAAAGTAGTTCTAATCTACAGAATCAAAAGCTCTCTTGATATCTAAGCTAATTAGGGCTAATTTCTTGTTCTTTCTTTTTGCTAAATCTAAGATAGTTACTATTCTTTTTATATTATCATGCATTAAACTATTGACTATAAATCCTGTTTGATCTTTATAAATCTACTAAATCTCTTAATCATGTAGCAAAGATGGAAGTCATTATTTTATAGTCTATGGGCCAAATTCAGGAAGCCTCCGTGTAAGAGTTATAACTCTTACACGGAGGCTGCAGTGAAACTGTGTGATGTCAGCATGTCATGCATATGCATGAGGTGCATGAGGCATGCTGAATCACACTAGTAACTCTTACACGGTCCGTGTAAGAGAGTAGGGGGCGTGTCAGTAGGCTAAGCCCTGCAAGCGGACACGCCCCCGGAAGACTAGAATGGCTGAAAGTAAACAGCCACGAGAGAGGCCATGGAAATGTGCATAAACACACTACACAACACATGCCCCGATAGACCATCACTGTATAAAGTGAAAAGATGTAATAAAATTAAATTAAAACCTTGTTTGCTACTGTAATGCCGTTGTGCTGGGTGCTACTAGCGCAATCACAGTTAGCAATCAGTGGAAAAGGATATAAGAACTAAATATGCAAAGTCAGCCAAGAAGTAATAGCTTAGCGGTAGAGTTGCCGGCCTAAGAGTAGGCAGGCAGGGTTCGAGCCCCCACAACAACCTTTTTTTTTTTTGTAAATAAGCACTAAAAAGCCCCCTGACAGTATTGTACAAATGTAAATGTATTCCCTTTTGTAAAATGGAATGAAACGGAGCATATATTCTGAAGTAACACAATAACAAAAATAGTCAGAAATGTACTGATAGCTAAGCTGCTGTGAGACGGAGTGCCCGTAGCTGAGTAGTGTTTAAAAAGCTGCAAACTGTGTGCCTGTTGCTAGGCATCGGTTTAACAGACTGAAACTGCTTGCAACTAGCTGTGCTTAGCTGAACATGTGTGTCACTAGCCAATTAAGGTTTATCCCAGCGCACCGCTTGCGCCGGGCTCCCACAAGCTAACTGCCAGTGCAAGATCGTTAGCTCAGCGCAACGAAGCGCAGACCTGGTTTTAAATGCTTAAATTGCTTTTGGCATGTTTGATTGACAGGTCTCAACTCATTTCTGTCAGGAAAATCAAAAATCAGTTGCCAGATTCGAACCCAGGATACCATGCACTAGAGTCAAGGTACTAAACCACTAAGCCATGACAGCAATACCTAGAAATGCAGAAATAGCATATATATGGGATAAAATCCAGAATGGAGCATGATAAAGCATTTTCAGTGAAGTAGATACAATTCCAAAACGGCCAATCAGAGAAATGTGCGGGTAAATCGGCATATATAAGCCCCATAGGCAGGAATACACAGCAGAAACGATTGTAGATCAGAGCTCCAGTCAGAATGAGTGGAGTAGGTGAGGGACGTTGCTTTCGAGCACAGCGTTGGGGCGTTGAGGAGTCCAGATACATGGTCTGGCTCCTTGTCCATCATCACGAGGCCCAACTCATGCAGGGCCAGGTCTCATGGGGAGCATATAGGGCAGAGGCATGGGACCAGTTGGCTCGTGATCTGACCAGTGCTACTGGCATTCCACGCACTGGTGAGCAGGTCCGTCACCACCATGCGGACTTGAAGAGACGCAAGCAAGACCAGTTGTCCGAATGGATCCAGGAGGCCCGGGATATGCCCAACGCCCCACTACTGAGTAAGTTACATTTTACTTATGTATGTAAGGATTTCAACTAGCTGATACCATGGAGATGTGTAGTCCAATATTACTTCTTCGTATTACAGCTGCAGGTGTCCGCTCTATGAATCGCGAGATGCATGCCCGTAGGCTGGTGCGGATGCCACCGTGCAGGTTAGTAACCCCACCCAGTACTTGTAAATAAATATTATACTGTAGCATGTATCAGAACACTGCAGTGTATTGATTAAAAAGTAATATAATGTGCAAGCAAGATTTGAAAGTCTGCAGGTATGGCTGCAACAAGTTCATCAGTATGCAAGTGTAACTGGAAATATAATTGATAGAATTAAACAGTGCTGTAATACAGATGTCCCACCATTAATTAAATATAGTAACCTGCAGTAGTCTCAAGAGTACAGCTTCAGAATCTGAGGTAGTCACATGTGAGATATATCCCCTGTTGAAATGCTGAATCATGACAGAAGTGAGGCTGTTGGAAAGTGTTTGAATCACCACTAGTCTAACATGTGAACAAAGCCTAGAAGTAGCAACCTGAACTGTGAATTTGCAGGATGTGTGAGACTGACAGAAAGGGTCATGTATGAATAAATAAAGTAGTAATAACCCCGGAATATATTAGCCCCAGTGTGTTTCTACAGAACTAAATGCATGTGGGAAGTACAACTTAATATACCAAACTGATTTCAGTGTGTCAGAATCTGAGATGTCTAGCCAAATGCTGTATATGGTGATCACAGTAAACAATTTGCAGATAGAATGAATGATTATCTGACAGACTAAACAGCCATAGTTGTCCCCTGTCCTGTCATCAAAGTGTAGCAGGATGATGTATCTGATCAAATTCAAAATAAGTAGGATAGTGATGTATTTGTAACAGGTGTAGCTTGACAGTCAAATAAAATTTATTTTGAAACATCAGCCTCAACTTAATTGTGTACCTATTATAAATGTAAATCAATGTGTAACATATGAATGTGTCATCACTTTCTATCTCCGCCCAACCCTATAATTCCATATAACAACACCCACTAAATAATGGTATGTGAACATTTCATTAATCATGGACATTTGTCCATTTCAAAAATATATGCATGTCTGTTCGTGCATGTGCCCTGTTCATACCTGCAAATCTGATGGCCTGTTGCCATTAATCAACCCTGCATGTTGTTTGACTGTGTATTTCTGTTCAAATAATGCATGTGATATTGATATGCCCATTGTTCAATGGTGTTAATATCTGGGTGTTTGTTTGATGGGAATACCAATGCATGCTGTTACAACTAATCTGAATGGAATACAATGCCACTAACCCAAACTAACATAACTACTCACAAACCTAGAACGCTTGGGAAGGCAGGTCCCAGCGGACCCACCTCTCCCACCTCAGCTGGTGACTGCACCTGGCACTAGTGCCCAGGCGGACCCTCCGTGGCCCTGTGCCACCTTCGGGTGGAAGCGCTGCAGGGGTGGGGCCCGTCCCCTCTGCAAGTGTGGCCGGAGGGGTTCGTCCACTCACCCTCCACGGTGTCCGGTCTGTGGTGCGAAGGAGATCCAAGACACTGTTCTTGGGCCCCTCACGCCAGCTCAAGGCTCGTGTGGCACAGCTAACGGCCCGGCCGCCCCCGCCACACAGCCCCCAGCACAGCCCCACCCTGGGCTGTGAAGGAACAGTGGCAACTGCCTATGGGTGGGGATATCAGTTCCACTGTTGCCATCTGTGGGCTCATGCATCTTGGAAATCCCAACCTCCGTCCCCGTCAATTGTGTAACCCCCGTGTGTCATACACGCCCCGGTATGCGTCTTGTCTGTCTTGTCTGTTACCCTACCCACCCTACCTCCCCAGCTATCCCGCTTCCCTTCACCTGACATACCACTCTCACCTGAAAAAAAAAAAGGGCACTCTGTACCCACAAAAAATTACGCCCCATACATAGCTGTCCATGTCGCACACATGTCTGCTTGACATTGAAACAGTTAATTACAATTGGCTCTACAACAACTATTAATGTTGTCCTGACACCTCTCTCAGGGGTGAAAGGTTTCCAATGTCTCACCAAAATACATGGAAATGCACAGCTGTTGCTGCCAAAGACATGGGCATCTATGGGCCTTACCTGCATCCCCCAAGGGGGTGTTAAATTTTATCCTGGGGGGGGGGTTTGGGTTTTGATTGGGGGGGGAAAATCCCCCCCCCCCAAGGGGGGGCCAATCCCCCCGGGGGGGGTTTTAAAACAAATTTAATTTTTCTTTGGAATGGGAATCCCCCCCCCCAATTTGGCCCCCCCCCCCCCTTAAACCCCCAAACCCCCTAAAAAAAAAAAAAAAAAAAAAAAAAAAAAAAAAAAAAAAAAAAAAAAAAATAAAAAAAAAAAAAAAAAAAAAAAAAAAAACTTAAAATTTTTATCACAAACCTGACCTTTGAAATTTTTGCGGAAAAATAAACCCACTGTATCCGAACCCAGGCCGGAACTTGTCTTTTGCCCCCCTAAGCCATGCCGCTTTCAAGCCAGGCTAAAAAAAAATTCAGTTGTGGTCGTTAAAGGAATAAGGGAATGTCTTCAAAGCATGTGGAATTTTTTAAGGCCCGGCCCTCTACGGGGAAAAAAAAACAGCCCTGTCCTGGTTTGTAAAAAAGTGGAATGCTATGTGGGTATGTTATTCCATCTTTATAAATTTAATAATAAATTTAACATTTCCCAAAAAACCCCCTAGGGTTTTCGGAACCTTTACCCAACCTAACCCAAACAACCGACCCTTTACCTACTTACCCTTCTAACTGCTTAAGGTGGCCTCAGCACTTTGATTGACAAGTCCTGTACTCAGTTTGAAAGTTTGCAAAGTAAAAAAATTCCCCACTGTCAGTCTCTGAACCCAGGACCTTGGTAACATTAGTCTGTATGACCTACCACTAAGCCATGCCTGCCCTTAAGAGAACACAGTGCTAAAATAAATATAACATGTAATAGTAGGAATCAGTATAAAGGCAATATAGGAGATGTACTATCCAAAGCATGTCAGGTAGAGTTTTGCATGGCCAAATTACTGAAAAGGATTCCCACTACTTACTAGTTCAGATTGTGAACAGAAACAGCCCTGCTACCTGTTAGCTTGTACACATAATGTGTAGGTAATATACATATGTGAAAGGTATGTATATCTACACATACATATATATAAATATATATTAATACATATGAGAGAATATAGTTGTAGGTCTCAGTAGCCATACACACTCACTACAGGAAACAGTGAAGATATATGCAGCAACCAGAATCCTGCAACACAGCCTGGCTCCTGTGAGACCTACTAAGCCCTTTAACTTTCTTAAAGGTGCACTCCAGCACTTTGATTGATAGGCCCTATACTCAACTCAAAAGCAGAATGTATGGGCATACTAGTAGGCCCCTACCACAAGACCATTGTAACACTAGTCTGTATGACCTACCACTAAGCCATGACTCTCATACAGGAATATAGTGCTAAATAAAGTGGAACATGTAATAGTAGGAATGAAGATAAAGGCAATATAGTGTATGTCTACCCAAAGCATGTCATGCAGACTTTTATAGTCCCAATTACTGGGTTCCCATACTAGTGTAGTGTTAAGCGAAACAGCCCTGCTAATTGTAAGCTTGTACCCAATAATGTCAACTAATGTACATATATGAAAGTATGTATATGTACACAGATATATATATATATATTTATATAGCAATACATATGACATATAGTTGTAGGTGTCGAGTATGCATACACACTCACTATAGGGAACAGGCAAGATAAATGCAGCAACCTGAATCTACAACACAGCATGAAGCATGGTAGATGTACTAACCTTCACACTCACAAAACACTGTCAACAACTGCAGCATGGTCCAGCCCTACAATCTGAAGGGCAGCCTATCTCACATACCCTTTTATAGCAGTGTCCTGAAATCACAGTGAGACATGCAATCAGTACACACCCAGCTGCATGCAATTGGCAAATGCTGCCTTACAGTGCAGAGAGGCCATCACATGGACCTATGTAGATACCTACAAAAGCAATGGAGTACCCACACTACACTCATGCAATACATTCATTGCACAAAACCGACCAGAGAAAGAGAGAGAGAGACAGAGACAAAACAGAAATAAAGACAGCCAGCAGCAAAACCAGCAGCAGCAGCAGCAGCAGCAGCAGCAAACTTCAAGCAGCACCAGTGACACACCAACAGCTGCCACAAACACAGGTAATGCAAAGTAGCAGGTTAATCCTGTGTATGCTGTGACACCTCCAAATGTATCATAGTTCACTATCTATAGTTGTATGTCCATGAGATAGGTTGTGTGTAGATAGTCATGAAATATAAACATATGTAATATTGTTATTTAGTACATGTGGGCCATAACTAAGCAGCTTCCATGGCTTAGAACACAGAGGCCAGTTGTGCATATGATGCAGTAATTCCCAGGGTCAGTAGAGGGTTCCTCCTCATTGGTGTGGGACCACTGTGTATGTATGGCACTGTTCAGGTAAATTTATATCCTGTAGCATGGCCAGGGGATTAATATCAGTCTGTCATGTGGTGCTATGTCCTCAGGGGGTGAATGTAGCACACATCCAGGGATACCATTTAAGTAACAGTGATGATATGTGTTCTGCAATGATGGGGTGGCTCTCACCTGGACATGTGAGAGGATAGAGGAGGTTACAGTCATCTGGGATAACTAATAACGTGTTAATGAGACCAATTGGGACAATTGGGGGTACCTGCACCTAAACTGTCTGCCACAACAATGTTGGCAATATCTGTGCATTTTGGTGAATGTGAAGCATCTTAACACTGCAGACAACAGATGCCTTCCCGTCATGTGAATCTGCCCTGTGCTGCAGTAGCCTCCTACTATTGTTATACAATATGCCTGTATCTGTAGTCCACTGGACAGGATTAATAAGTGGTGTGCATTTTGTTCTGGGTTAGATAACTGTGTGCACAGTACATGCAGTATGTGGGATGTCTGTAGTAAGCATATAAAAAGGTGCTGGCGGTGTGTGTTGTGGCTTCCACTGGCCCAGTGGGCTGCATGGATAGCATCACTGTCATAACTACTGAATAACTGTGTAATAACATGCATACATAGCAAGGTAGTGTACTGTGCTTGTGTTGTTCAGATATGTATATCCAGGCTGAGTATGTGTGTCCACATCACAGGGTTGGATGGCCTTTACATCAGTATGTATGGATGAACACCCAAAATGTGTCCAGGCCAGTGTCACCTGTGCAGGCGATTATCTGGCCATTACCTGTGCATCCCACAACACACACACATACAACATATGGCAGATGTACTATAGCAGTACACACATGTTCATGCAGAGTTCATACTAGGCTATCTGCCGAGGGCATTTACAAGCCTATTACCATCATTTTGTGGCTTCACAGCCACCCTTTGAGTATGGGGAACCATACCCATTATTTTGCTGTGCCTCTGTGGGAGCAGTGACACTGAGGAGGTAATCCCTGGGGTATATCTGCGATCTCCCATCCATTGGTCAAAGATTTCTCTTGAACAAGGCCAGCCGAGGTGCTCTGCCTCACATATGCACCGTGATTTTGTTCCACAGCATAGGAGTCTTTGGGTGATGAATCTATCCCTCCAGCATGTCCTATTAATAGCTGTGTGGGGTTTAAGTCTCGCCCTTGTGGCTCTGATGGATCTAGATTTTTTAGGTGAAGCATATTCATCAAATCTGGGTTTGACATGGCCTTGTATGTTGGGCAAAGGTCACCTCTGAGCAAGCCCGATGCTTGACTGAATAGACATTTATGCATGGACATGCTGGAGGGCAAACTAGATTCCTAACTGAGAGAGGCTCCTTCACTCTGTAATGAGCTTTCGAACAGTTGAGAATGAACAGTTCATAGGTTCATACTAGGCTATTTGCCCTAGGGCATTGGTAAGCCTAGTAGAATGTGTTTTGTCTTTGCCACCCAATCACAAGTTATGCTGCTATGCCCGTTGTCCGACTTTAGTATACTGTGCCTCTGTCTAACAGCGACATAGAAGTGATACCTGGGGGTACAACTATGATCTCCATCCACTCATCCAGATTCCTATGGAAGAGAGAGAGTCAATGAGGACTCTGCCTAACCAGTAGTGTGAGGAGCTCATTACAGAGTGAAGGAGCCTCTCGGTTAGGAATATGCCCCTCAGCATGTCCATGTATGTCAGTGCTGAGGTCCAGCTCTCACTGAGCATGTGGCTGTATGGGACTTTGATTGCCTGAGGTGCATCCGTTCATTACTGCTAGGTAGGACATGGCTGTATATGGCATGCACAGATTGCCTCTGAACAGGCAGTATGCCACTGAGTCCAGCTGGATTCACTTTACCTGGGCAGCATATGACATCTGTGTGAGCCATTGCATCCCCTTGATGATGTACTGTTGTCCTGTACGCAGTTGCTGTAGGTGTCTGATTAGGTACATCCCAAAGGTGCATTGTACACAATTATAGGCCTGGTGATGGATGAGTACAGAGGCACAATGGCCTCCCCCTGCCATACATGTGAATCAGTCATGATTAGCTGGGCTATATAACATGTCTGTCAATCCGTTGGTATGTATTGTTGACAAAATGACAGACGCTACCATGTTTTCTTCCCAGGTCCCCAACTTCGTCTTCTGTACTCAATGGCCTAACACCTATGTTATACTGTGCCACCAATGTGGAGGTGTGGGAATCTGCATTGAATACTGATACTCCCCCTCCCTTGTTCAAGTGTTGTGGCCGACAAGAATGGTAACAGCTATAACGTGGTAGTACTGGTGTGCTCCTGTGAAACCTGAAACAGGTTCATGTTACTGCACAGATATCCCGATGTCCAGAGATGCTAGGTAGGGTTTTGAATGCGTGCATCCTTGGGTCTAGGCGTCCAGTGTTGAGGTAGCATCACTCTTACTTCCCTCATCCTTTGTGATACAAATGGATGTGGGTTTACTTATATGAGCCTTGCCTAATACAGGCACTATGGGTGTAACAGGAGGCTCATGAATAATCAATAGGACTGTGGCTGACAGGTGCAAACTGTCCTAATAGCAAAGCTTATACCATCCCAAGATGGCAGGCATTGGCACACCTGTGAATGACACCAGTATGTCAGTCAATTGTTGGAAGGGATCATCGTGCCTTGATATTGTGGCATTGTTCTAGGGTGAGGGGTAGGATGCTACTCAAGGAGTCAGGGTCAAACTGTCTCAGACTCGTGCTCAGAGGCTCTGTAATGTCTCATGTCATGTAGCCAGTCCAGGGAGGAGGAGTGTGTCAGGCCATTCACAGCAGCATGGACATTGACTGGAGTCATACCTGTACCTGCCTTGGGGTTACCTGACTGTTTTGTGTTATGTGGCAGGTCATAGTGCCTGACAGGCTGCACACCGTGACCCTCACCTCGTTAAGCCTGGTGAGCAGTGATGTGAGTGTGCCTGATGATAGAGGCACCTGGAAGTACAGGTGTATGAGGTGTGTTGTTAACTGTTAATGGCTGTGAGTGTTTGTTCCAGCACATTGGCTTTGTGTGATATGTGTTGCACATGTTAGTTTATGTGGTAGTGGTTGCCTGGATGTCTGCTTAGGAGGTCTCTGCTGCATAGAGCAGAGCGCTGTGGTCTGAGCCTACAAGTATGATCATGTGTGATCATGTGTTAGAGTCAGCTGTTGTGGTAGGTCACGTGAGACTGGAAGTGTAGTAGAGTGATCCCCTTTGCCACGTGTGGCTGGTTATGGTGGTATTGAGTAGACAGAGCCCTAGCCTCAGTCTGGTATATGGTTGCATCACTCCACGAGTTTGAATTTGTTGTTAGGAGGAGGGGGTTGTCTGTGTGCATGCATCTGTTCTAACATTGTCTCTGGAAGTACCACTCTCACCAGCTGGACTGAGGATGGAACTGACAACTGACCTCTGGACATGCTAGAATACTATTGTGAACTCTGTAATCACTAATGATTGAAAACAAGGTCCAGTGGGAGTGAGGGTGTACTGACATTACCTACAACTGCTGTCTGATATACATGCGTCAGTGTGCAAATGCCAGGTCACCTATGTGCAATGTGTCTCAATGAACTAAATGCAACAATGACAAGCAGTCACTTGCTGTCATGTGTAACATGAGTCACGTACAGTAAGCAATGCAGATAACAGTAGTGAGTCACAGATGTGTTGCAAAGATGTGTGCTATGTGGAAGTAGCATACCAGTGAAATAACAAGCTAACAGATAACAAGCATATAAACAAAAAAGAATTGGTAGATGCAGGGAGGCCTGGATGTAGTGTTTGCTACAACAAACAAGGTGTAGCAATGTCAGTAAGATACAGCTCAGATATGCAGGCACTATAAACCTGAAACCAGATGTCCATGAATGGCAGAGTACAGCCTATTGTCACACATGAGTGCAGACCACAAACCTCGTTAATGTTAAATAACTGGCCTGAGAAGGCCAACTGCCCATACCAAGTAATACACTTGTACATGGGCCCACAATCAGCAGTTCCCAACTTCAATGGATGAAAGATGCCGTGTCCTGCCACCACAGTGCTGCCACCAACCTCCCTAATGTAAAACAACTGGTCTGAAGGCCAAGTACTTAGTACAAATGACATAGAATGATAGCTGCACTGTAATCAGGTTTAACCAATCAGTAATAAGTAGAAGTTAACACTCCTGTATAGAATGTGTACCATGTATTGTTGAGATACTATGCTGATAACCTGTTTGTGTACCTTTCCAGATAGACATGGCACCTAAAGGAGTCCTGCCTACTCTGCTGCAGAGGATGGCGTGATCCACCAGAGCCTGGTGCATGACTATGCCATCCTGTTCTCACGCCACCCAGAATCAGCAGGAGAGGTCTGCACTGTGGCAAAACCTTGTTAGCAGGATAAATGATGTTGGCATGCATGATAGGACATATGAGCAGGTGAGACATCACTGCAGTGATTTGATAAGAAATGTCATGGCGTGCCTGCAGATATCCATGAGCAACAGGCTGCCACAGGTGAGGGAGTGTGTACACATCCCCCCTCACCAGACAGGAGGGCTACTGCTAAGTGTTGTGGATCCAGCCCCAGAACAACAGCAACCATCATGCATCCTGATGGAGGTTGGATCCACACAGCAGCAAGACAGCGGCGTGCAGGTAAGATGCCATATTCATTTATTGTTATTACTTTTACATTTGTTGACCCAGATAGTCTAGCTGGATATAAGTTCATTTTCAGTAGAGGCCTGTGGAGAAAAGCTCGACACATAGCGTAATAAAGGCAGACAGACAAGTTGTCAATACAGACAGCCAACATAATAGGAATTGTACATCAGCCTGTTAATTAAATCAACATACATGTAGGAAGTCAAACAGTTTAGAGTGCATACACAATGTACGTTGGTTTCAAAGCAATCCTACCTAAAGCATAATGGTTATGCAATAAGGCAAAACCATATACATAATAGTTAGGGCTCAGAGGTCCGGAGTAGAAGAGGTATGACAGATACAATGATATGGAAGAGACAGGAGTCAGAAGAAGGAAGTGAGGGAAAAGAAGGAAGACAGTCAAGAGGAGGTGGGAGGGATGGGAGAAGTAGGTCAGAGCATAGAAGGACATCAAGGTGAAAGAAACAGGGTGAAGCTGGTTTCTATGCACAATGAGGGGTTAAAAGGTGAAGAGAGGGGAGGGAGAGGGTTTTGCGTTAGCCTGGACTCAAGAAGAACAAAGCCAGTGGTTTTGGAAGTACAGTTTGAGTTGGCGTTTGAAGAGAGGTAAGGGTGAGATTAGAGTTAACTCCTGGTATGTACATATGACTGTTCATATGCGCTGTTACTTCATGCACTTTCAGGTGTGCATGTGAGTATGTATCTGTCATCATGATATATATACAGACATGATGTGCAGCTGATGTGTATAAGGGAACTAGTATTGCCTACTGTACTGTATCATGTGCAAAATGAATGGCACACATGTGCCCACTGACATTACTCTTCACACTTCAGGTCCCTCCCATGTAGCAATGAGGCAGGCCATACATGCTGGTGAGTTACTTTAAAATTATCTGTAAAACAATTTATAAAACTAGGAAGAGTGAGTGTAACTCTGTAGTAGACATGCTGGTGACTGTGTTCACAATAGCTGTAATTGACAGGTAGTAAATTGAGTAGTGTAACAGTACTGATGTGTGTGTTTACTGTGGGGTGTGCATGTGTGCAAGTGTGCCTGTGCCCAAGTGTGCATGTGTGTTAGTGTCCATGAGTGCATGTGTCCATTTCTGAATGTGTGCATTAGTATTGAAGTGCATCTCTTTCAAATATGTATTGAGACTGTAATCTGTGTTCCATGTTTTTCCTCCCGTGAGTTCTGGTGCTGCTCTGGTGACCTGCAGCAGGAACCTGAATCTTGTGCCCCAGGTACTGATGATGATGAAATGTCTGTAATGGTGCAGGAAGGTGTGTCTGGGTCCGCCATTGGTCAGCCAATTGACAGTACACAGCTTTCAACCCGTCAATGCGCTTAGTCATCCTGCCGTTACATCCTTTGTCACCATTGTCCCTAGGTGATGGACAGTCAGCAGTGGGCATAGATCAGGGTAATGTGGTACCTGTGGTACATGCATCCTCACAAGGCAGCCATGTGCAGAGGCCTCCAATGGTACCACGCAGACAGTCACCCATGGGTTCTCGTGGGGGCATCCGTGGCCGTACTGCCTCTGGCCGGCGTGCCCAAGGAGGTATGTCCAACCTCCACTATGTTTAGAACTGTCATGCAGGCACAGGCACGTATGGAAAGGTACACCAGACAGGGTCTGAGGGGAGCTGAGCATGTCACATAGCCATGACAGGCGGCATGCATGATGTTGCGAATGCTATCCGTAACTTCACAGATGTCGTTGACAGACGTTGTGGGGGCATAGAACAGCTGCTCCACAACCAGATGTCCATGGGCCAGAGGCGATGGTGTGCGTTTGCGGCGTCGGCGTGGCCATATGCCAGCAAGAGCACCAGCTGGCGGTGGCCATGGACAACAGCCCGGGCCCACTCGCTGGCGCCTCAAGTGCCAGCACCAGCCCCAGCAATGCTGGGTCTGTGCTGTCATCAAACGCCCAGGAGACCATGTGCGTGGCTCTGGACAGTCCCAACAGGGAACTGTGTCCAGTCAACACACCCTGCTTCCGATGACAGTACCCAGTCTGGGTTAGTACGAGGATCTGGCCCGTAGCACCCTGCCAGGCACAGGTACGTGTCCGTGCCCCTGAACACTAATCTGGATGATGACCTGACAGGTGCAGTCTGTGGCTGTCCACAAAACCCTGTACATGGCAGCCATTATGTGGGACTGTCTGCGTGCTTACACACATGCAGAAACCTGGAAACCTAACACCTAGAGGCAAACACATACACACACACACTGCACCAACAGCGGTCCACCCTGTACTGCTGCCCCCTCACAAACACACATACACACACATGTCAATTGGTGTTGTTACCAGTGGCGGCTTGGGCATACCTAACCCACACCCTGTGCTTATGATGACACTGTGCCACCTCCTGCATACTACAACATGGTTGCAGGTAAAGGTAACAACGTTGCTGATGCACAGGGTGACTATAGATGTGTATAAGTAGTAACATGTTGGTAACTGTTTGTTGCAGTATAAATGTGTGTATATCCCAGCAGTCCTGCTGCAGTAACTGTATGAATGTCCTCAATTGTTATCTGCACCCATACTACTTAACAAAGTGTACCAGCTGCACACCATCACATACTAACATTGACTATGGCAATCGCATCTTGTGCTGTTATGTAGATTCAGCTACATGTATCTGTTCTGTCACACATGCATTTATACACACCCTGCTACCCACACACATGCACCGCTCACCTGCCATTCCCATTATTTATCACCCTACATGAGTAGCTGTTGATACATGACAGGTACACATTCCAGAAGTGCACTATGTTGTTTACTACTGGCATCCCTTCTCTACCTGTACTCACAGGGTTCAGGCAACCTCATCAGTTGGAAGATGTAATGTGCATCAGGTACTGTAGTACCCTGATTGCCACAACAAACATGTTTCCCATCGGAAATGCAAACACAGACACATCCCACATCCACACACTTGCCACATTCAGGCTTCAGAGACACTATCTAGGTATATTCAGGTGTACATGTGCGTGTTACAGTAGCATGTAACACTATACTGAGTACTGGCAGTTAGTTGTCTGTTGTCATGTTGTCTGTATAGAATAAAAGAATTGTTTGATTATCCTACTCCGTTTTGTGGACATTACTTGAAGAAGTGTTACCTTACATGTGTTATCAGTACCACCACCTTCTGTTTTGTAGTTTTGTTTGTATAGGGTGCTATCAACATCACTGCTTGTTAAGGGTAATGACCACCCTGCAGTTCATAGTCCCATGTGGCAAAGCCACATCCCACCCCATCATTGTGCACACACACTAACCCCACCAACAGTAAAACACATACTTTCCATTTGCAAGATTCAAACCCATACCTAACTGTGCAATGACAGTAGAAACAGACACATTAGCAGAGTGTGCTATTTGCAGTAGTTGGAGAAATCTTTACTAATGCTGTACTTAGAGGGTGCTGACATCATCTGTGTGTAGGAGGAGGGATGTGCACCCTGTAGTGTGTTCTCCCAGTTGGCAAAAGGCAGTTAACCCTCCCAGCATAGTGCACACACATAAACCACACTCATACTAACACACATACATTCCCTTTGCAGGATTCAAACCCCTACCTAACTACGTTATGACACTAAAGAAAGACACAGTAGCAGAGCGTGCTATGCAAATTACTTGAGGATTTTACTACAGGTGATATAGTTATACAGTCCTGACATCATCACTGTTTCAAAAGGGGGATCTGCATCCTGTACCATACTGTCACGGTTGCTAATAGGGACATTTCCCACACACATCGATGTGTTGGAGGTTTGCATATGTGGGGGATGCAGAACTCCAGTGTGATTAGTATATGGTTTGATTGCAACAATGAGGGATATACTCCCAGTGGTGAGCAGTTTGTACTCATGTTTGTAAAGATCAGCTCTACTATATCTGCCCTCTTGTGGGAAGGTTGGTTACCTGTTCCATAGCCAAAGAATGTCCGATCAATGGGAACCTTAGAGCTTGGGTATTGTGAAGCTTGTGTAATGTTCACAGTCTATGTTTGGGTAGCTGGCATCACCCAGTATGATGGTGTTTGCAGAGTAATCTAAACTCTCCTGTCAGCATGAAGGCTGTGTGGGAGACCTGAGTTTGAGAGGGTGCTGTAAGAGCTCCTCTGTGTCTCTTTCCATGTGGTCCAGGGAGGTGCGTCCCAGCAGGTAGCTGACTGTGACCCTCCCTTGCTCTGTCTGGAGGGTGCACGTCTGTCAACAGCTCATGTCAAGCACGGGCACCGCCCTCGTAAATGATGTAGAAACCTTCAAGCGCCCAAGCCCTGGCCAAAATATGGACCAGACTGCAGATACCTGTACAGAGTCATTCTGTGGACACATTCAGGAATGCATGGATCATGAAGCCACATATGAAAGCATGACCCAATTCTCCAAAGGCAGATGTCCTGTTTGGGACACCAGCCATAAACACACTATACAATAGAAGGATGGCGCCACTACATGATACAACAACCTCCCAAAATGTGAAGGCACCACTGATGAGTATTGGATGACAACTACAGGCACCCATATGATTGTCTAAGGCCATCTTTGAGAGAGGATTCCACAAGCCACTGAGGATAATCACAAGGCTGCCTGTAGTTATGTTATTAACCTGAGTGGTACTACCCAGATATGCTCAGAGGTAATACAATATGTCACACAAAATATAAAACACACAGACATTGCCATCATCCTAGTGGACAGGTTCAATGCTGCCTTCTCTCCCCACCACACCAAAGGGAACATATGTCTCGAGCACAGTGCTTCCCCACATCACAGATGCTCAGGTAAGAGATGCCCTTCCCAAAGCAATAAACACTGCATCAATGGGACCAGACAGTGTCCCAGGCTGTGTCCTACATGAACCACAAGAAGAGCTACACCCAGACATAGCACCACTGTTCAATCCCAGCCTTAATACTACGATGTGTGGCCAGAGGTGGCATACAGCAACAGTGGTCCCTCAACATGCAGGTGGTGCTGTCATGGATCCTGGACACTACTAGCCCCATATGTCTGACTAGCTTTGTCTGCAAAGCTATGTAGGATCATCATGAACCTCACATATCTAGATATTGTGGACCTACAGACATGTCACCATACACAGTTTGGCTTTGTCAATGGCAAATCCTGCCTATCAAACCTGTTTGCTTTGTTTGAAACAGTCACCAAGGCCACTGTCAAGGGTAGGAGGTCCACACAGCCTACCTGGACCTTGCATAAGCCTTGGATACAATACCCACTTGTGCATTCTAGGGAAGCTCACCAGTGTACATAATAACCCCTATGTCACTATGGGTATTGCACAGTGGCTCAAGGGCAGAACACACATGGTAGAATTGCTGGAGCCATGTCAGCCTCCAACCTGGTACAAGTGGTGTCCCACAAGGCACAGCCCTAGGAGCTGTCATGTTCATTATATATTTGTCATAGGTACAGGCCAACATGGAAGTACTGTGGCTCAGCAAGTCGCAGGTGACTGCAGACCGAACACCATAATCAACTCAACAGCTAACACATGCATCCTCCAAATGGGACTCTTGCAAACACACAACTTGTGCCACAGCCATGGCCTCAACGTGAATGACAGAAAGAGTATAGTCATCCCCTTTGTCAAACACTAAGTGACCACAATGTACCACATATGTGTTAATCCAGTAAGTGCAAACCAAGGAATTATGGACCTTGGGGTGCATGGTTGATAACATTCTACCATTTGACAACAACATGGACAAAGTGGTTAGGTAAGCATGTTATATGGGCCACATCATCATGGGATCCACATGTAGGCCAGGGGAGGACATTGTGCCCCTTTACTCATCCCTCATCATGCCCATAATTGACTATGATGAACCTGTCGGCATGCACCTTACCAGACACCTGCAGCAACTGGGGCTGCCACATATGTACCTCGACAAGGGGATCAAAGTGCTCAAACAGATGCCACATACTGACTGGTTAAAGTAGCAGCAGCTCTACTCAGTGACATACTGCCTCTTCATGGGCAATCTGTGCCTGACATAGAAGGCCAGGTCATACCCTCACGTAATGGCCATGCTGCATCTCAGAATATCCAGATCCCACCAGGATACACGCTGGAAATACTTGAACCTCAGGAGTGATATACATAGGACATGGAGGGGCACATTCACAACTCAGATGCTCCCTTCATTCCTGATTATTATCCCAATAGAGGTTAGGCAGACTGACTCAGTGACTATCTTCAAGAGCGATATTAATGACTGGATGTGACATTGTAGGGTTACCCTGGGTATCACTTATGTGTCACTGTGAGAAAGAGGCACAGTATACTAACCTTGGAAAAGGGCATAGCAAGACAGATTCACAATGCATGTTGAAAGTACGCACATTCTGGCTAGGTGGATACATGCCCTGGGCAGATATCCTGTGAACCTATGGACCTCTGTCGCTTTTTCACCATTGGCCCTATCTGCTGTCAATCACCAATGTAATCTCAATACTCGTGCAGCATGTGCAAAGGTCAGTTGTCAGTCACCTCTATGGTACAGTTGTGGAATATGTGTGTCATGTAGTAATGTCACAGCTGCCACATGTACACAGTCAACCCTATCCCCTACCCATTGATGTACATCACATGTATGAGATGGAAACACATGGCCAAACTGTAACAACAACATACAAGTCAGTCAGATGCATGGACACATGACTCAGTCATTGTCCATGCCACCACAACTGATGTGGGATGTCGCTCACTGAGATCGTGATAGGGAACATGGAAGGGATCACTGAGCAAGTGACACAGGCTGGTAGACCCTGACCTTGGTTGGCATCAGACCCTCACCAGGGATTCCGACAAATTAATGAATGCTAATGAATAAGTGTAGCTACAACACCCTAGCTGAATGGTTCTTAGCATGCAGTCACTGCATTGCTATGGAATACTGTCTTACCACTCCCACAACAGGTGAGAACATGCAGCTCCTGTACATTAACAACATGTAGACTTTATGCCCCAGACCAGGTGTGCATCCCTCACTACTAGGCTGATAGCATCTACATCTCACACTGTATATACACATCCCACATGCAGCATCTGCACAGAAGACCGCGGTCATAATGTTACCCTGTGCAAATACCATGTATTCACATGTGGCAGGCATCACATATGGTAACTATTGAAAGTCACAGGTACATATGTGTATTTGGCACACACATACAGCATGTGTTCATTGCCATAACCGGTGTAATCAATGTCATGCATTATTGTGAGGACAACCCACACATGGGCATTCTGTGTGTGCACAACACACATGGCATGTCTGTAATCAAAGCCATACATAATTGTGATATCGTTTAGAAAGGGGTATGTGCATCCTGTAGTGTGTTTTCACAGTTGCCAAAGGGATATATCAATCATACACACTTACCCCTTCACACACACTTGCCACCTGCTGGATTCAAACCCTACCTAACTATGTTATGACACTACAGGCGGACACATTAGCACGGCGTGCTATTCGCATTAGTGGGGGATTTCCTTTCCCCTGATATACTTATAGGGTGCTGACATCATCAGAGTCTAGAAAGTGGAATGATCATCCTGTGGTGTGTTTTCCCAGTTGCCGAAAGGGATGTTTCTTTTATACACACACACTTACCCCCCCTTCACACACACTTGCCACCTGTGGGATTCAAACCCCTACCTAACTATGTTATGACACTACAGGACGGAGGCGCATTAGTGGCGCTATTGATTACTGAGAGAATCGTTTTTCTCCAATATACTTATAGGGTGCTGACATCATCAGAGTCTAGAAAGTGGAATGATCATCCTGTGGTGTGTTTTCCCAGTTGCCAAAAGGGATGTTTCTTTCATACACACTTACACACACACTTGCCACCTGCTGGATTCAAACCCCTACCTAACTACGTTATGACACTACAGACGGACGCGTGCTTGCAGTAGCTATTCGGATTACTGAGAGAATCCTTTTCTCCAATATACTTATAGGGTGCTGACATCATCAGAGTCTAGAAAGTGGAATGATCATCCTGTGGTGTGTTTTCCCAGTTGCCAAAAGGGATGTTTCTTTCATACACACTTACCCCCCCCCTTCACACACACTTGCCACCTGCTGGATTCAAACCCCTACCTCATTATGTTATGACAGTAGAGACGGACGTATTAGCACAGCGCGCTATTTGCATTTCTGGGGAATTTTCTTTCCCCTGATATACTTATAGGGTGCTGACATCATCAGAGTTTAGAAAGTGGAATGATCATCCTGTGGTGTGTTTTCCCAGTTGCCAAAAGGGATGTTTTTTCATACACACTTGCCACCTGCTGGATTCAAACCCCTACCTAACTATGTTATGACACTACAGAGCGGACGCGTGCTAGCATCGCTATTCGGATTACTGAGAGAATCCTTTTCTCCAATATATTTATAGGGTGCTGACATCATCAGAGTCTAGAAAGTGGAATGATCATCCTGTGGTGTGTTTTCCCAGTTGCCAAAAGGGATGTTTCTTTCATACACACTTACACACACTTAACCCCCTTCACACACACTTGCCACCTGCTGGATTCAAACCCTACCTAACTATGTTATGACACTACAGACAGGCGCATTAGCACGCACTATTCAGATTACTGACAGAATCCTTTTCTCCAATATACTTATAGGGTGCTTACATGATCAGTGTCTAGAATCGGGGATGAGCATCCTCTAGTGTGTTTTCACATTGCTAGGGGTAACATTTGGACCAAGTGTGTGAGCATGCCCAGTTCAGCCTTCCCGTGGCATGTTGTGTGAAAGATGTCTCATTTATCTAAGTGTGTGAGCATGCCCAGTGTGGGCTTTACATATGTTGAACTCTGCAGCCCATCACATTTTGTGGATGAGTGTGACCTTCAACAAATACCTGCAGTTTATGGTTGTGTGTTCTGTGCCATGTTGTGTAGTTACTGTCCGAATGCTTTTTGTGTGAACAAAACAGGGTATACTGTGCCTGCAGGTTTTGCATGGGATACTTTGCACACAATTGTCAACATCCGTTCATACTGACCTAACACTGTAGCACTGTCTAGTGTAGTGTTTCAGTACTTTCACTGTGGTGGTCAGTATCCTGGGCTTTAGTCCTATCACTGCTTTACATTTCCATAGTGTGCACAACAGCCTGGTTAGGGTCCAGTTGTGCACATCTGCACTAAGGCAGTGCCTCTACAGACCCTGTTAATTGCTGCCCCATAAGCTTAACAAGTGTAGTCTGCAAATCTATGGAGAGGATCATAATTGAGCTCATAAACAAAGATATAGGGACATGAGACATTGTACCCATCCCATTTTGGCTTGGTCAGGGCAGATCATGCCTTTTGTACTGGGTTGACAACTACAAATTGGACACTTAGGCCATAGTTGGGGAAAGGCAGTCCATACAGCCTACCTTGGCCTTGCTAACACTTTCAACACAATACCCCACACAGGTATTGTGGAAAACCTAAGAACTGAAATGTAAACCCATATGTCACAAGATGGGTTGCAAACTGAAAGCAAGGTGGGACCCACAGGGTTAGAGTTGCTGGCACTATGTTAGATTCAGGCTGGTCACAGGTGGTGTCACACAGGGCTCAGTCCTTGGCCCCCATTGTTTGTCATGTACTTCCCAAGTACAGGCCAACATGGAGGACTTTGGATGACAATGTTAGCAGATGACTGCACACTGGGCACCATAGTGGACAGTGCATCACCTGAATATCCTTCAGAAGGGACTCACAGTAACTGATAGCTGGTGCCAGGGCCATGGCCTGAAGTCAGAGTGCACAACATGTGTAGACATACCCTTCAGGAAAAGCAAGGTGACCCCAAGCTACCATATAGGTGGCAATCCTCTAAGCACAGAGGAGGTTATCATGGACCTGGGGACCCAGGTTAACAGTCGCCATTCTTCTGAGACTCACATTGCTAAAGTGGCTAGGGAAGACCTTCTACATTGCCCACCTGATCAGGATGGGATTCACATCCAGATCTAGTGGGTCATTGTTCCCCTGTACTCTTCACTTATCAGACCCGGTGATCGAGTGAATGCCCTATTCTGGCTGTGTATCTCACCCAACATCTGCAGCAATTGGAGACACCCTGACTGTCCCCCACCTAAAGGATCAAGGAACCCCAACAGCTGTCATATGCTGCCAGATTGAAGACACTCACACTCTATTCACTCACATACCGTCTGCTTAGAGGTGACATGTGCCTGACATGCGAGGCCATGTCCAAACAGAGATTAATGGGCATGCTCCACCTCAGACTCAGAAGATCCACCTGAACCACTAGTGCAGGTGACTTACACCTTAGCAGGGATGTATGTTGGACATGTTGGAGGGATGGAGTTATCACTTTCGGAGACTCCTATGCTGTGGAATACAATCCTGGTCCATTTGAGGCAGAGCACCTTGCTGGCTGTGTTCAAGAGGTATCTTGACCTAATGCTAGTCGGAGAATGTGTTTTTCCATCAACACATTGTAAGCATAGTTCGACATGTCATATGTCTTGTTTAGTATACTGTGCCTCTGTCTACCTGTGACATAACATTGATACCCAGGGTAAACCTCCATCTCCCATCCACTCATTAGGATTCCTGTTGAGGGGACTCAACCAGTGTCTCTATGGACAACCTGTACTGGTAGTTTACTCATGTGTGGGGGTGGCTACTGTGTTTTGGATAATGCAGTACAGCCTGTCCTATATATGTCAGTGCTGGGGTTCAGGTCCCTCATGTGCATAGCTCCCTGCCATTCAGATTGTACAAGGTGCAGCATGTGCATTGATTCCAGCTTGGACATGGCTTTCTACATCAGGCACAGCTTGCATCTGGGTGGACAGCATGGCAGTGTGTGGAGCTGCACTCTGTGTAATCAGACTACACATTACATGTGTTCCAGCTCTGTCATACTCCTGGTGAGGTACTGTTGTGGACTTTACAGGTGCTGGATGTGTGTGCATGAGGTACACCCACAGGGGCTGTTGTGGTCATTTCTAATGCTGATGAAAGATAACTGCAGAACCAGAATGACCTCCCCTTAGCTAGATGTCAGACAGCATGGACCATGCAATCACAAGTGAAAACAGGACCCTCTCCACAAAGGGAAAGTGTCCTGTCTGGTGGACCCCAGCCATAAACAAACTGTATGACAGATGAGGGTTACTAATGCAAGACAGAGCTACATCTCCAAAAGGGAAGACAGCTGTGATCAGCACTAGTAGAAAGCTACATTATCTCATAAAGACATGCAAGGTCAACTTGGGGACATAAATCACCAAAGACAATTAAGGTAACCACACTGCTTTCTTCAGTTATGTCAGACACCTGGTTGTGAACCCTAGGATATGCTCAGAGTTGGTACACAACAACATATATTCCAGTGACCTGACAGATATTGGCAACATTCCGGTGGGACAGCTTCAGTGCAATTTACCCCTCCCTCACCCCCAAAACAAGATAGTTATCACTGCTGTATGTAACCTCACTGTCATCTTGGATGTCCATGTGAGAGCCACACTCAGCAAAGACAAGTACACAGCATCCATGGGAACTGCTGGTATCTCCAGTTGCATGCTATGTGAACTCCAGAAGGGGCTGGACCCATATATACAACTGCTATTTAACCTTAGTCTTGCTACAGGATATGTACCTGAACACTGGCATATGGCAGCAGTGGTCTCACTCCACAAGGGGATGCCTCCACAGACCATGGCAACTACCACCACACAGGCTTAACCAGCCTTGTCTGCAAAGATATGGGAGGAGTCATGGGCTCTTACACAGACACATTACTGACCTCTGGGACCCTTGTTCCCACCTAGTTCAGCTTTGTACAGGGCAGATCCTGCCTTTTGCACCTTTGCACCCGAAAGTACCTACCATGAAGATCAGGGTTCTTCAACACATGTCATATGCTTCCAGAATAGAGGAAGTCCAGCTTTGTTCAGTGTCATACCGCATACTTAGAGGTGACCTATGCCTGACATACAAGACCATGTCCAATCAGTATTTGGTGGACATACTCTCCACTGCAAGCAATCCAAATCCACCAGAGCCATGAGGCTGAGTATTTGAACCTCAGCACATACATGTATAGGACATGCTGGAGGACAGAGTCATAACTCAGAGGCATCTCACACTCTGGCAGAGTATCCCAGTTCATGTTTGACAGAGTCCCTCATTGACTCTCTTCAGGAGACATCTTGACAACTGCATATGAGACGGAGGCACAGACTAGACAGCGACACAGTCATGTTATTCAATTACGTGAGGGGTCATAATGTGTCACTACTAAGTCAGAGGCACAATATTCAGAATCTATTCTGTACACTTATTACCACTATAAGGGTGGCAATAGCCACATCACTATAGCTAGGCTTATACATGCACTAGGGCAGATAGGCTAGTAGTACACTATGACACTATGAAACACCGGTGTATGTGTAGCTATTGTCAATCAAACAGTATGATGTGGCTTGGGGGGCTTGATATCTCCCTGTATTCCAACATTGTTTTGTCTATTCCTTCTAGCATGTCTAGGGATCAGTTGCTAGTGTCCTCTCCTGCTCAGCTGGTGAACCTGGGAATATTGAGGCACTGTTACAGTTGCCTCATGTACACTGACAACCCTCTCCTTCTGCCATAAAACACACATGCATGTGAGAGATGCAACTATATAGCAAAAGTGGAGGCTGAGCTCTCTCAACATAGGACTAGCAAGACCAGAGAGAGGGTGAAGGTAACCACACACACATCTTTAATCCAGTCTCACATGGCACTGTCACAACTTAAGATCATACACATAGACACACAGAGACACTCTCGGAGGCTCTGATCAGAAGTCTACCAGAATGGCGGTGGCCACCACAGCAGACACTCACACAACTGCCTCCACAGGGCACAGCACATGCAACACATTGACCACAGAGTCGGTGTGCCAAACAGTCCCACAGCCCTTAAGGCCAAACACAATGCCAGACACACTTGTCATAGGTGACTCCATAGTCAGACACACTGATGTCCCACTCACCAGATCAGGTACAGAGGAGGTCACAGTAAGCTGCCTATCGGGCACTGGAATCCACCACATAATGCAAACACTCAGGTCACTAAACTGCAAGTACAGGTCTGACCCAGTCATAATCCATGCTGGTGTGAGCGACCGGAGATGTACCTCCCGGGACTACCTGGAAAGAGACATAGAGGATCCCTCTGATTATGTAGGCCAGGCAGGTATGACCCTGACCTTGACAGTATCCTACCTTCACCAAGTATGATGCCACATAAACAGAGACAAGATGATCAGCTGTAGTATTTTGCTTGAACTATGGTGTCATTCTAAGGGGTCCAATGTCTGTCTGCCTGGGATGACATGCTGGACAGGCCACGGTGATTTTCAAGGGCGACTTGCACCTGTCACCCCTGGGCTTCGGTTCAGATGATGCTCTTGCCACCCCCATTGTGCCTTTTTATGCAAGATTCAGATTCTACACCTACCACCCTAGAACACAGTAAAGGAAAGACACTAAGGGTAATGCTGCTCAATGCCCAAGGTCTCAACCTCAAGCTGCACACACTCTATGCCCTTCTCAGTATGTAGCACATTGATGTCTGTGCTGTGCCTGAAACCTGGTTCACAGCTTCTGACAGCACCCGGCACTATCGGGTGTTACCTCATATCATGCATTCCGGCACCAGCATCCCGACAACACCAAGAAGGATGGTGGGTGTCCATATTCATCAAGGACACCCTCACCTCATGGTTGGTGGCAACACCTGATGCATCGGAGACCATCCAGGTGCCAGTGACCGTAGGCAAGACTGCTCTGCAGTTTGTAGCATGTTACATACCACCCGCTCAAACTCAGGTACCTCACAAAGCTATCCTGCAAACACTGAAGGGGATAAATGTATCTCCAAACACCATCCTACTGGGTGATTCCAACTATCCACATATAGACTGGGATCACTAATCATGCCACAACACTCTAACACAAAGGTTCCAAGAGTTCATACACTGAAATGCCATGGAACAATTGGTCCCAATCCCCTCAAGTGGAGGCAACATACTAGAACACATCATCACGAACATGGGGTCACACTGTTCAACACCAGACATATACCCATCATTGGTGAGATCAGATCATGGACTACTCTCGGTGGGAGTCCACATCCCACCCACACCCCAGATGGGAAATGAAATGGTGAAGACCTTCTCAAATGCCGACTTCACATTTCTGAGGGACTGGTGTGGTCTCTTTCAAGACCCCCAGGCCAGCAGACACCATTACCCAAACCACTGTATCGCTTAGAAATGCCTTCTACCAGCACCTCAGGACTGCATGGTTCAGGCAATCCCAAATAATAATGACTCTTTGTACCACAGGCAAGCATCCAGTCTGGTGGACCCTATCCATAAACAAGCTATACAACACAAGGAAGGCGCTACTACAAGATGAGGCGTAATCCGTGGGAAGACACCCCTGCTCATTGTGAGTAAAACACTGGGTTCCCCCATACAATCATCCGAGGCATGTTTTGAGAGTAAACCCACTCAGGACGCCAGGGACAATCATGAGGCCTTTTTTACCTATGTTTGAAACCTGGGAGGAAACTCCCAGATATGTTCGGACTTAGTTCAGAATAATGTTGATATCACTGCACCTACACACATTGGCAACATACTGCCTGACAGGTTCAGTGCAGATTCCTCCCAACTGGGGGTATATTACACCTGAGAGGATTGTAGCCCCCAAACATCTCCACTGCTGGGGTGGGAACTGCTCAATCCAAGGCAGAAAACACTTTATCCATGGGACCAGATGGTGTCCCCAGTTGTGTGCTCCATGAACTCAATGAGTAATTACACCCGCAGTTAGGGCAGCTGTTTAATCTTAGCCTCACCTCAGGATATGTTCCCAAGGGGTGGCATACAGTAATGGTGGACCCACTTCACAAAGGAGGTGCCTCCACCAACCCCAGAAACTACCATCCCATCAGCTTGACAAGCCTGTTCTGCTAAGCTATGGAGAGGATCATAATGGGAATTCTAAATGAGACATAGGGGACTTGCAGACATTGGATCCAATCCAGTTTGGCTTTGTCAAGGGAAGATCATGCCTTTTAAACTTGGTTGGCGTTTTCAAAACACTCACCCAGGCCATTGGCGTGGGCAAGGCAGTCCACACAGCCTACCTTGACCTGGCAAGGCTTTCGACACAATACCCCACTCAGGTATCATTGAAAACATCACCAGCAATTGTGAACCCATACATCACAGCATGGGTTGCAAACTGGCTAAGTGACGGAACACACAGGGTCAAAGTTGCTGGTGCCAGTTCACACTCCAGAAACTGTCACAAGTGGTGTCCCACAGGGCTCAGTCCTGGGCCCACATTTGTTCAGTATCTACTTTTCAAATGCAGAGCAAACACAGGATTATGGCTGACAAAGTTTGAAAGATGACTGCAAACTGGGAAGCATAGCTGGAAACCCATCTGACACAGACATCCTTCAGAAGGGTCTCATAGACACAGATAACTGGTGCCCGCAGTCATGGCCTTACATTAAACACTAAACAATGCATAGCCATACCCTTCAGGAAGAACAAGGTTACCACTACTTCCCATCTAGGTGGCAATCCTCTAAGCACAACGTGGGTTATCAGGGACCTGGGCACCCAGGTTGACAGTGACCTTTGCTTGACACTCACATTGCCAGGAGTAGTTTGGAAGGCCTTCTACATTGGCCACCTCATCATGCAGTGATTCACATCTAGATCAAGGGAGGTCATCGTTCCCCTGTACTCATCACACCAATGATTGCATACACTGCCCCATTCAGATTGGATGGGCCCACAAATTCCTCGACAGGAGGTGAAAGGGTCTCAAACATATTTCTTATGCTGCCCGACTGAAGGAATTCCAGCTGTATTCAGTCACTTACTGACTGCTCAGAGGTGACCTGTGCCTGACATACAAGGCTATGTCCAACCCAGAATTTATGAACATGCTTCACTTCAAGACCTCTACATCCATCAGAACTACAAGGGCAGGAGACCTAAACCTCAACACAGATATTAATAGGATGTGCTGGAGGGACAGATTCATCACCCAGAGAGTCCATATGCTGTGGAACAACATCCTGGTACATGTGGGGCTGAGCACCTCACTGGCTTTGTTCAAGTGAGATCTTGACCAATGGATGGGAGATTGCAGGTATACCCCAGGGATAACCTCAGTATCACTGCTTGACAGAGGCACAGCAAAATAATGGGCATATTATCCATCAACTTGCAGGGGTGGCAGAAGCCACAAAACTCTGGGCTAGGCTTATTAATGCCCTAGGGCAGATAGCCTAGTATGACCCTATGGACATAGGCCTGGGGCAGTTCCTGCTATTAGGACAGTGGTCTGCAGCAGGCTATATAGTAGTAGTCGGTTTTAGCCATTGGTTTTTGACCATGACTATTCCATGTTGCTTCTTGTTGTGGTACAAACATGGGTGTGTGGTTATCCATGCTATTTATTGCTAGACACCCTCATTTTGTATCTTGTTCCATGTTTTTGCACATGTACATCACTGTATGACGTGCAGCTGTTTCCATGAGGTCATATGCGTGGATATGGATGTTAGTTGGGGTCCTCAGGTGTGCATATTGTACATGATATTACATTACTTAACACATGGCATTCATGCCTCAGGTGGTGCTGCAGGGCCACCTCTGTCGGATACACATACTACACTCCTGTACATTTGGAAGCAGGTTGTGTCATGTTAGGCATCCCTGTTACTGTATGAGTGAGTCAGAGCGGGTATCAGTCCCAGTGTTCCTACTGACCAAGCGTATGTGCTATCGTTGCCTCTTTGCCAAGGCCAGGGCATACTGGGCATGCCTCCTTCTGCCTACTGGGACAAGGTCAGGTTGTTCCTCCTCCGAGTCACCCCTGCCTGTGGTGGCCTTGGCAATGGTGGGGATGTTTGGCCCAGCCCTGTGCTGGTCCTGCTGCAGCTGTTTCCGCAGGATCATATTATGTAGCATAGCACATATCATGATCATTTGGGTACATGTAGTTGGTGTGTACTGCAAAGCTCCACCAGATGTGTCCAGACACGGAACCATGACTTGAGCAGCCCAAACACACGCTCTATGATATTACGTGTTTGTGCGTGTGCCTCATTATGGTGTTCCTGTTCAGGTGTGTGTGCATTTCTGATGGGTGTCATCAGCCACGGCTCAAGTGCATAACCTGCATCCCCACTAGGTGTCCGTGTGGGAAGTCCCCATTGGCAAATGATTGGTACAGCTCGTCAGATGCCAGATGTGGGAATCGTGGTAGCTCCCAGGGCAGCCAGCACACACATTCATTATTATGCCCTGGGCATCACACACGACCTGGCAGTTGATGGAGGGTATCCCTTGCGGTTAATGTAGACTCTACCCGCTCACCGGCTGGTGCTTTGATGCGTATGTGCGTGCAGTCTATTGCACCCAGCACCTCAGGGTATCCGCTATTTGCTGGAAGAGGCGCATATTGCTGGCCACAACCTCACGGTCATTAGGGACATATATATGATCACTGACATGTGGTGACATGGCATCCAGGAACTGGTGCAGTACCCTGGAGGCTGATGCCTGTGATATCCCCATCATATCGCCAGTTGGTCTCTGGAAGGTACTTGTTGCTAGTATTCTTAGGCCAACACATACCTTGGTTTCCACTGGGATGGGTTCCCCTCTGTTGGTTTTGTGTGTGAGGTGTGGCCTGCACAGCTCAACAATCTGCTGCAGGAGCTCTCTGTCCACTCTATAGCGCTCTATCTCCAGCTCATGTAACCCATGGTAGGTGACCCTGGGCCTGTATACTCTTCTCCTTCTCCTCACTCTGGGTTGTCTGTCAGCGTCTGCATTGTCACCACCCTCAGCAATTCGCCTATGCCTGATTATAATAGCCATGGCAGCCCCTAGCATTTCTGCTCTGAGTTCAGCTTTTTTCAGTTTTCAATTCTGATAGCTTAGTTTCTGGCAGTATCTCTTGTGAGAAACAGCCTTCACTGCTCTTTGTTGTGTTTTAAGTGCTGGGCTGGGCTTCTAGTCTGCCTGTGTAATTGCCTGCTTGTAATTGTTTCCACCAATTAACTCCAGCAGTATTCCTGGCAGTTTCCCTGTATTTTGGTTGTTTCCTGTTTCCTCTCTGTTTCCTGAGGGGAGCAATGTGCACACCAGCTTAAACACGCTCACAGTCACTTAAACGCAGCACACATCCCTACACCGTGTTACACGCGCGCACACATCCTTACACGGTGTTAGCTAGGCTGATTCATGCTAAAACGCGCGCACACTGCCTTACACACGTGCACGCCCGCGCAAACCGTTGTAAACAGTTTGCAACACGCTCCCACATGTTGAACCTGCCTTGCACCGCCGCAGCAGCGCATGCACGTATATCAAGAAGCTTTGAGTGTAGGGATAGCGTATACCCTCCATTTCTTGACTTTCCTAGTGTTCTGTTGGGACACACCTCCCTCCCTTGATGTCTGTCTGTCATCTGTTACCTTACATTGCCCTCCAATCTGGTACATTTCTTTCTATCCTTCCCCTCCGTGATGTCACCTACCTCTTACTCTGTTCCTCCCCCTTCTCTAACTCTTACACTACTCAGAAAGTGCTCATTACCTATGTGGCAGTGTGATTCAGTATTGTAACCCTCATTTACATAGGATTGCCTAGTAATGCTTAGTTACATATCTTACACGGAGCTTGCCGCCTTGACAACCACTAAACGGAGGCCATATTGTTTTTAGTCTGCAAGTCCCTCCATTGACATTCCATGTAATACATAAATCCCACAATTGTGGGCTTATAAGCTCGGTTTTCAGTTTTAGGTAGCACACCCGTTTGCGGTGTGCGCTGCAGTTAAACACAAAATCCCGTGAAAAAAGTTAAATAACTTATTTTGCAACACTTTTTCATGCCAATGGCCACATATTTGGCCATTGGCATGCTTAATGACACATATGCACCCTTTATTTGGAGCTGACATAGCTCCGTTTGATTTGCAGAAATGTACTCAGTTGTCAGCTGAGTACATTTCTGCAGCTTCGTCCGTTACACGGACTGGTTTCTGCTTCGTGGATCGCTCAAATACCTCATTTGCATATCTTGGAGCTGCAAATGAGGTATTGAGCATTTCCACGCCCAGTCCGTGTAAGAGACGTGTTAGCTGTCTCTTACATGGAGGTTTGGGCAGTACCTGAATTGGGAGGCTTACACGGAGGCTTACACTACTCTTGAACTCCGTGTAAGCCTTCCTGAATCTGGCCCTATGTTTAATAATGAAATAGGTCTAAATGAGGAATCTAACATATTATCCTTTCTTTGTTTAAATATAGGTGAGATTACAGAAAATTTCTATGAAGGAGGAATTATTTTGTCAGTCTGCCTTAGCCTGAAAATATCACTCAGTAATTCTAAAATATTTAACAGAAGCAGACTTTATGATTCCATACTTAAAACACCTAACATTTGATCTTTACCATTTTGCCTTTTATAAGTTTCTTTAATTTTTATTAGGCCAATAGGCTTATTCAACAGAGATATTTCTTGGTCATTAAGTTTATTAGTAACATTTTTCCAAAGTTGTCAATTCTGTAATTATCAGGATTATTTTTATCTTTATTAAGATCCTCATGGAATTTTTTAAAAATATTAAGCATTTCTTCTATGTCTGAAGCATATCTCTCAACCTGGAAACATCAAAAATCTGGACAAGGCCCATGAAAAATAGGTACAAATCTGTACGCTGATTAACATAAAATTTGCATATATAATTAAACCCGCCCACTCCAAATGGAATTGTGGGATACCACCTTTGAAATGCAAAATGAAGAACAGAACCAAAATATAGCACCAGAGTCCCCCCTGCAGCCATTCCACTATCCCATTATCTAGCTATTTCACCCCGTTTAAAACAAACAGTAAATTATGTGTGCATACTGCTTTACTTCTGCAATGAATATTTGGATTTTAGTTTTTTACATTTTATAGCACAATCCACAAACATTAATAGATACATGCTAAACAAAGCAATACTGCTAACACTGAAAATAGACTTTGCATTAAAACTTCTCTGCCCTTGAAACTCACATTCATTGAAACAGCATTGAAACCTAACCCACACCACAGCCAAAGAAAATGCATTTGACCAGTGGTGGATAAAGATTACCATTCGACTGTTTTTCAAAATCAGAGGCCCCTTGCAGACAAAACAAGAAACATACATGCGTTCTTTGATACACCTTTCCTGACTTTATTAAATTATATTCCTTGTATAATACAGCACACTTGTTAGACTTAAGTTAGAGCGCATTTTAAATGCATTGTTTAAACATTTTTCCAGTAGGCAATGAACCAATGACAAAATTGCCCTTTTCAGAACATTTCCATGATAACAGTCTACTTCCACACACAACTGCATTTTAAATGCATGGTTTGAAGATGTTTCTAGTAGGCAATGAAACAAAATGCATGCACCAATAATGACAAAACTGCCCTATTCAGAACATCTCTATGATAATAATCAGTACATGTTCCAAGCCTTCTGCTACTCTGCAGGACAAAGGTGGGGCAGATGGTAAATATAGAATTATTCTGGTGGTAATATACCAAATGACATAATTACTGCAGGAGAAACAAAACAAACCACAGTACAGGGTAGTAATTTAGTTATTTCACTGCTGCTGCCAGCCTGCCACTATGGCTCCAGCAAGTATTTAACTAAAATGTATTAATTTTAACAAACAACTGTGGCATAATTTATACTGAGGGAGCAGATGTCAGCATGAAACCTGGTTTCATTCCTACTGCATAAATGTTATAGACTCCTATACTGCAGTAGGAATAGCATGCCAATTTTATCACTGCCATATCACCAGTGATGTGCAACATCGAAACCAGACATAATGTTGACAATTTTCCTGATGCATTGTATGTCATGAAAACATAGTGTGTGTATATATATATATATATATATATATATATATATATATATATATATATATATATATATATATATATATATATATATATAAGATCTACTTCATTCGCTGACATCCCATTTCACCCATTTTGGTGTTGACAGCTCATTTCATAGACAAACTTTCTAGGTGGGGGGGGCACCACCCCACCCCCCAATGTGGTGCCCCACACCCAACTATATATATGAACTCCACAGTGGCACAACGAGGTGGGGAGGGGGGCAAATCCAGGTTTTTGTCTACAGTTACTTTTTGTATTAAAATGGGGGGTTTCCAGTGATGGGTTTCAGTGAATGATGATGGATGCGAATGAATATAATATATATGCTATATATATATATATATATATATATATATATATATATATATATATATATATATATATATATATATATATATATATATATATATATATATATATATATATATATATATATATATATAAACTTTTGGAGTATCTATCATATTGTATGGTTTGAAAAAAAACATGAAACATCGTCCTAACTATTCATCACTTAATGACTGGTTTAACTTTTTTAAAAGCCTTAAATCTTGTATGCATTTCCACTATATAACGGTGGCTAACAACATACATTTAGTGGCATTCTCAAGGGTCAGTCACTCAAAAGTACTTCAAAACATTAACATTTTTAAGTCAGTCCTTCCTGATGATTATTCAAACAAATGTCTGGCAGGAACATGGTCGGGTATTTGCCATTAATATGTCATAATCAAGTCTATAAAATAGCAGGAAAGTATCACTGAACACTGCTGTACAAAGAGAATGGCTGATTTATGCAGGAAAAAAAATATTTTAAGTAGACTGAACAAAGTAAGAACTATTCCGTTTACCGACTATGCTACTTGACTAAGAAATAGAAAACACAAATGTAATCAGCACCAAAGATTTTAACAGTGCTTTGACATTGCAAACTAAATGTAACATGCATAACTGTCATATCATAACACAATCATGACTTCTAAAAATCATTGGTGGTAAACTACACTTGTTCCTAATCAAACAAAAACAAATAGCGCATGAACACACACACTCAAGAGAAAAAATCTGCAGTACCTTTCAGCAATTCTAATCACCCTGCACCTGCAGCTAAACAGCTCGGCAGTCCGATGCATGGAGTAGTCAGCACAGCAGTTGCAAATAACTGCAAGTATTCACTTCACATTCACGGCATGACATTAAAATGCAGCATCAACAGTCAGGCAATTCCAATAAAATGAAAGCAACGGCATTGAAATCTGACCGAGTGCCCCGACAGATGAACCAAGTATTCAAAACAGGCAACTCAAATAGATGAGCGTGAGTATTCAAACAGGCAACACACGCATCTGAGCTTAATTCCGACAGGCTGAAGGAGCTGACGTCATCGCGCACGTGATGACGTCAGCTCCGATAGCGTGGAATCTAAAAAATAACTTAAAAAATTGGAAATGAAGGGGTGCCACTCGGGAATCGTGGCACCCCTTCATTGGGACCCCAAAACTCGGTAAAAACTGAGTAATTCAGGACGGTTGGGAGGTATGGTCTGAAGTAAGCTTATTAGTGTGAGGATTTCAAATTATTGATTTGTGCCTTTTTGCTTAACATCTTACTTCTATTACGTATTCCATGTAGAATTTTTGAAGCCATCACATAACTGCAATTTTAAAGACAGCTCTACTTTATGTGTTAAAACTATTTGAAATTTTGTTATTAATTTTTAATGACTTCAGTATTATCTAATTTCTTTGTTTGTTGTTCAGACTTGCTTTGTTTATTTCATCTTGTATTTCTAAAAACGCTTTATCCCAATCTTTCATTTTATTACTAGCCCATCTTCCCAGTCTATGTTTCGTATGCATTTTTAAAGAATCCCATAATATGTCTTTACTAACCTGACCATTATCATCCAAAGATAAAAAGTTCTCAATTTGTTCCTTAAAGTAACTCTTACATACTTTTAATTTCATCATATATCATACATATTGGGATTCTATAAATAATCTGAAATCTCCTTATATTGATTAATATATTAATACTTAGTGTATTATGACAAATAAAGGACAAGGAATGGTTTGAAAATAATTCACTTTATTAAGTAAATCTATAGAGGCATAAATCCAATCAATTCTAGTTTGTATCCCATGTCCATAAGAATGATGAGTGAAGAACAATTATTTATCTTCTGCTTTTACCATTAAATCATCTAAATTATTATTACTAATCCTTCTGTTTTGTGCTTTAGCTGATGCCAGAATTTTTGCTTTCTTCTGTTCTCTTGTATCTTCTATACTAGATATGCAGTTAAAATTAATCTACCCTTCCACTGACTTTGTAGTAAGTTTAAGTGATCTTTAGCCACCTTTTCACCTATTCCAGGGATCCACTAAAAACTAGCTAGTGTATAGCATTTGCCATTGTATTTAATAATTACAAATGTATACATTCCTTTGGGATCATTAATTAATTCCATGTCTTAGGGCATTGCAGTAGATTTTCTCCAAGGTATAGCAGTTCCTCTACTCTTTTTGTTAAAAGAAGCAGCTGATGACATTTTGTAATCTAATTTATTTAAATATTGTATATCTTTATCTAGCATGTGAGTATTTTGCAAGAATATAATGTCTCCTCTATTTAATTTTAGATTTTCCTCTGGGTGCTCCAGTTTCCTTCCACATTCCAAAGGCATGCAGTAGGTGGATTGCACACTCTAAATTGTTGTGTCCATATGTGTGAGTCTGTGTACAAGTCTGTGGTGTGGATAAACTACAATAGCAGGGATAGTCACCCAGCAGTGTAAACCTTGGCTCTAGATGACTATCACTGTTGAAGTAACACCCCAACACCATATGCAAAAATGGGAAAAAGGGGTTGTGGATGGATGGATTTAATTTTAGATATCTCATTAATGATTTCCTTTTGTTGCCATTATTTAATCCATTTAAATTAATAGATTAATAGATAATAGATTAAAACTATCCAGACTGTGTATTCAAAAAAGATTTATTTTAAAAGATAATGTGGCACATTTATCCAACATATTTATTTAATTGTATATAAACCTCTAATGCATTCTTTCAGCGCTATCTTAACATTCCACATTTTTTAAAATTCTTCTTATCTACAAACTAAGCTACTAAAGCTCATACATAAAAAAGAAACAAATCTACAACTGTAACTGTACCTACTGCTAATAAAACCCAACCTACCATGGATACCAAAGTTCCTAGTTTGCCTGTCAAATAGACAAACTATTATACTATCTCTCTACCTACCAATACCTAAAAATTCTTCAAAAGGTTAGCCAAAAACTACAGTGACTTACAAATAATTAATATCATATATAAGTTAAATAACAAGAGACCATTAATTTAATTATATATTTTATCATTAAAAACTATTCTCCCATTACAACATAAAAGTTTAATAACATCTTATATTGCTATCAAATATTACATAGTCCATCAAAAAGTATACTATATACTTAATATGTAATAGTAGTATAAATCATCCATTACACGCTCCTAAATTATTTGCTCATTCAACTTTTTTATAACTAGATCTCTACATAAATAAGTAGAACATAGTGGGACCTGGAGATATAAAGATATCTGTAAACTTTCAGATGACAGGTAATCTTATCATATTAAACTATTACACAAAAGGAAATCAATGCACATATATATTTATTATGCTAAAAATACCTGTATATTTTATAGATCTAACAAAGGCTCTGAATTAATTTCAAAAATGCAAGAGTCTATATCTTAAAATTGTATAAAACTCTTAATATGATAAATATCAAAGTATTTTAAAATCCTTTAACATATTAAGTTAATTCATAAAATATGTATATTGCTGAGGTCAAAGAGAATGTCTTGCTGTTTCTATGATATCAAAAAAGTTTGCAGCAATATATTGTATTTAAACATTACAATGTACTTAGTTCAAATCCCATTCTCCCTTCCTGGGTTCAAACCTATTCAAAAATCTCCTTTACTTTCTGTCAAAATGGATGTAATGATTCAGCAACATACACTCAAATTTCAGCTCTGACTTATAAAATGAGTTATTTTAGGTAGTCTTAATGAATCTAATAACATGCATATGCAAAAAGCTTCAACCTTCACATGACCAAACTTCAAATTTCAGCTTTTAGGATATTTTCAAAGGTATTTTCAAGGTTGGGAGGGTGGCCTAATGGTTAAGGTGGTTGCCTTACAAACACAAGGTGCAGGGTTTGAGTCTCACAAGGGATAACTGGCTAGGCTTAAAATTGCTCGCAAGGGCAGTTAGCTTAGTACTAAACTATGAACATTTTCAAATTTATATGATTTTCTATGTAAATGATATGAGATCTTGTACATTCGCTTTCTGCCATATACTGGTATATGTAATACATATCTTTCCTATAAGCAGTTTGTTATTTTTATTTGCCCACTAATATTTTATGTTATTCTATATAACTTGTATTTCTAAAATCTCCCATCAAAGAGCTATTTAATCATTGTCTCTTTATTAGGGATTACAGTATATGTAGATGCTACTTTACTTATTGATACTGCTCTTATATTAATCTTACATAGTAGATTTATTACGGGTGATCTCTACTAAATATAAAGGAATTCATGCTTGTTTAATTTGAATGCGTGTTTTAGCCATTGTGAACTGCTGTTCTGATCTAAGCTACACATCCTGACATTAGAATATTACAGCATGTGAAAATGACAACTTGCAGTGCATAGCAGCTGCTAATTTCCTCTGTAAGTTTCTCATTGTTAAACTGTTCTAGTCAATAATAATCATTTAATTTTACTTATTTCAATTAATATGTACAGTTAGAGTTAATAACACTACAGCATAAGCAATTAACATTCAACAAAATCTAAGAAAGTTATATGTCAGCAACACCTCAGTGTATAACACTACTATAGTTTTTGCTTTACCAGTTCTTCACTTCTAAATAAATATTTAAAAAAGATGTTATTTAAAGTAGAGTTCTCACATATACACTTGAAAGAAAGAAGGAAAAAGAAAGTTCCTTCCTCTATTCACAGACATCAGTGATTAAGTTTGACCTAAATTTTCTTCAAAACAGCTCAGGGAGCAAGCAGGAGCCAGGGTAAGCAAGAATCAAGCATTTCCACACAACTAGAATATTCTTTTGTCCTCAAGCTTTTGCAATTATTAATTGCTTCATAAACAACCTGTAAAAGGAATGTGTTACACATGAACAAAGAAAACAAAATCAACAGTTTAACACTTCTAATTAGCATGTTACATAGATATGACATTCAGTTACCCCAGCAATGCACATACTAATCAAAGTTAAACAAATAAAATTCTTAACTTATATAGTCTTAAAGTTACCAATTCTATTGCTTATAATTTAATGACATTCTTTTATAGGAAGTATTTGTTTAAGATTTATAAATACATTTATAAGTTTAGTTAAATGAACTATATTAAATCTTTCACTGTAGATATAGTAAAGCAGTAAAACGAACCATTTATATTCCTTATACTGAGTTATGTTTAGCTTAAAATATAAATACATGCTTACATATAAGTCCAATACAAACCTTTTACTTAAAGGGTAAATCTATTGTTTCAGAATATAAAAGTCCTGCAATCAAAGAATAAAAGTCATTTGTTTTTAAGCTTTTTAATTTTAGGAGCAGTTTTCCAGGAATTCAACTCCCTCAGTATCTTGAGGGATATACTGTTACAATCCATTTCTTCAGTATTATTAAAGATTTTATTTTTGTTAACAAATGTGGATGCCTTCTCCAGTGTGTTAAGTATTTTAGTTCCTTCATAAAGAAATAATTTGATCTTTGTAGGAAACACCAAACTGGATTTACTATTGTTCTTTTTAAGTTCTTTAATTAGTGGTAAGCAGGATTTTCTTCTACTCATTACTTTTCTCTCGTCATCCAAATCAAGTCAAATTTGACACCATCTTCACCTATTTTAATAGGTGGGTTGGAGCATGCTGTTTTTAATATTTGATCTTTTCTAAGCTGGACATAAATTTAACTAAAATTGAACATGGTGGTGAGTTTTCCTTATTTTTTTTGCTTAAATGTTTTTATTGATTTTACAAAGTGAATGTAATTTCATAACTTTGCAATGTAAAACATAATTTACACAGGGTAATAACTATATACAGTCAACAACTATAAAATCTAAACAAACTGTTTACAAAGGTGTTAAGTTTAACAGCTATTACACAGTTTTACTTTTAAAACATAATTTCATGAGGTATTACAGTCATCTCTCTCCATTATTTCATTCACTTGCTTCCATGGGTTGTAATAAGATGTGGTTCTTTCTGTTCTTATTCTAATGGTTCTCATTTCCATTTGTGATACATTCAATACAATGTTTCTCTAAAATGTGGATAAAGTCTCATTTTTCCAATTTGTAGTAATGATTTTGCATGCTATAGCCAGTAGTGTCCATAAAATTGAAAATGTTGTTCTAGCTACATATTGGGGTATCGGAGCATTAAACAAAATCAGAGATTTAGATAAATGGAAATTATCATTACAAACTGTTCTCAAGAGAAAATTAACTTTATCTTTAAAATGGTTTAAGTAAATGACAATCATAAAACACATGCCTCCAATCTTCTCGCAATTTCTTTTTACATCTCCAACATCCTATATTTTGTTTAAACATTATTTCAATTTAATGTTGTGTTATAAAGGACCTATGAATAAATTTTCATGTGAACAGTTTCCATTGCAATGAAAGAGAAGTTTGCTTTGTGGAAAGAAGTATTAATTTCTTGTCATTGTCATTTGGCATTTGATTATTTATTGTTTTATTGTAGTACCAAAGATTCTCTTTATAATATCATTTCATTTTCTTAATTATTTTATAGATGTTTGATAAGTAACCTTTTCCATGAACAGCTTGCATTGTTGAAAAGGCCAAGTGTTCTATAAATTTAGATATATTTTATTTGACTGTTAATTGCATTGTCTCTATTCTGTGTAAGATGTACTGTCTTACAGCCTGTATGCTTAGCCATAGATTATTACCTAAATCAAATTTGTTTATTATTTGTTTCATTGTTAAAACTTTTCTAGAGTCTAGTAACTGATGCCAATAAGTCAGTTCATGCTTTCTAAGAGTCTTTATTATAGCTACATCAAAAGTTTTAATGTTATTTTGTGTGCATGCAATAGGATATAGCAATAATGACCAAGCTTTTATGTTGGGATTCCTATTCATAGGGGTTATATACACTTTTAATATGTTTTTGTAAACTTAGAATTTATGTAATTTAATCCAGACTTTCACCAGGAATTAACTCTAAGCTGTGGAACTTGTTTATCTTGTTTGCTTATGTAATCACTGTAAATATTCTATTTTTAATATGTTATGTTGTATCTGTTTACCTTGGAGCTTTTCTCCCCGGGCCTCCACTGAAAATGTACATGCATCCAGTTGGACTATCCCAGTCAACACATGTCAAATAAATAAATAAATAAATAAATAAATAAATAAATAAATAAATAAATAACTGTGCTTTTGTTTGTTTTCTGTAAAATGTTCTCTCATCATCTAAAGAAAATTATTGGATATCAACTCAGTATATTGTGATGGTAATGTAAACCCTGATTTTAGCCATATATTTTCATGTAGGTCTTTCCATCTGGCAGAATAAGGATTATTTACCCATAATTATATTGCTTTTTATATTAGGTGACAGTGCATATATTTCTGTATCTGGAAGACTGATTCCTCTTGCGTCCCAGTCATTTAAGTAATAATTCAGATCTATTCTGGGTTTATTGGGATACCATAAAACATTTGTCATTAGTTTATTAAATTGTTTTATGTAAGATTTAGGAGGAGGTATAGAAATCTATGACGTAAATAACCATTTTAATTATATAATGCCTGTCCTCCATTATAAAAAAAGTATTTATTCCATTTTTGAATGAGTGTTTTAATGTTATTTAGAATATTAGAGTAGTTTATTATTATTATCTTATCTAGTTCACTGTTAATGAACCCCCTAAGTATTTTATTTTATTGTCAGTAGTTATATATTTAGAAAAATCCTTCACTATGTCTTTCTTATTAGAATTTATAAGTAATACATGTGTCTTATTTTTATTAAATTTAAAACCCGAGAGTTTTTGAAAGTATTCAATTAAATTTAATAGCATTTTAGAGAGGTGTTATCATCCTTTAAGATTAAAAAAACACCAAAGCGAACAATTTGGCAACAAAGAACAAAAAGCAAGTCCACTGTACACTGACGCTAACGCTCCTCTGTGTCTTGGGAATTCCACTAACTGTTACAAAGCCACAGTACTACCAGTAGAACCACGCAGCACAAAAACGTTGTAGCACAAACTGTGTGTTCGAATAAAAATAAGACCATTTATTAAATCCAAATCTCCATAAAAGAAGGTTAAGCGCTTTCACTTGTTACAATACAAGCTTCATCATGAAGTTTCCTTCTTTGAAGGTGCTCCCAGGGATCTCTGTACCCTTTCAATTTCAAAATATACAGTTTCAGGTAGATTTAATGTTTTATGTAGCCAAGTTGTTAAGAAGTTTATTATATTGTTTCCCACATACTTTTCAGGTATACCATGAATTATGTTGTTATTTTGCCTCAATATATTTTCTAAATCATTAACTTTACCTATGAGCCAGATATTTTGTTTTAAAAGAAATTTGGTCTGAAACTCACCTTCACTTATTCTCCCTTCATGATCAGTTAAAGCCTCTTCCATACTGCTGATTTGTGCAGTTTATTATTCCATAAGAATTTCTAATTGTTCCAGCTTATTTCTGGACTGTTCTTTTAAACTTTATATTTTGGTATCCAGCTTATCCATTTTAAGTAATACATCTTGCATACTAGATATTCTTGAGTAGTGGTTTCTTCTGACTGGACAATTATAGCTTCTGAAGAAGTTGAAGCCATAAATCTTTTCTCTGACTGTTAGTGGATAAAATTAGCTAACAAGTCATCTCCCAAATTTAATTTTTTGATTATTTTTGCTCAGAGAAAATTTTCAGTCACAGAACTTCTCACCAGTTGCCACTCTCAGTTAACTATTCTTGACCAGCGCCTTGATATGATTTCGGGACAATATTTAAAACAATCTGATTTCTTGTTTGGTACACTATATAGTTACCTTTAGAACACTTTTTACATGCTCAAAAGCCACTGATTGACCCTCCTCCCTCGGGAGGCGGTAGCCCCATTTTGTACCGCATATAACTGCTTATAACAGGTTCAGAAGTCCTACTGAAAAATCTCAGTCAGCTTCCATCGGGTACTTTTATTCTGACTTTATCTTCTTAATCCATCCTTTGTAAATGCTTTAATTTATGGCTACATTGCAGCTTTCTAATGCAAGTAACAAAGGAATTCCATTTTAGTCAAAAAGTAGAAAAAGAAAAAAATGAAAATCAAAGTGGATTTGTGTGAGTGGCAAAGCCCCTCAGAGCTTCCAGATACCCAGCAATTCAAGTTATAATCAGTTGCAGGATAGCCGTACTCTTTGACGAAAAAAACAAAGCTCAAGTTCTCTCCATGCTATCTCACTCATAGGGTAAATGGTATTCAGCAAAAACACTTTTATTAAAAGAGGATAACCCTTTGTTTACACTTTTAAAGACACAATAAAAGAAGCATACTAAAAATCTTCCCCAATGAACACAATGGCAATGGTATGAGTAAAGAAACGTTACAATGAATAACTGAATCATTAAGTCCAGGTTAAACAGCATAAAATGAATTTCATTTAGAAAGTTCTCTAAACAGAAAATATTAGTGTGAACAGGACATCTTATCGATAAATAATCCAAACTCCTCAGTAAAGATGAAATGGAATAAAAATGCATTTAATGCCCAATGATTTAAGAAGAATTTAACAAACATAGCCAAACTGTCTTTATAGAAATACATGTCCATACAATTGCATATGCT
>NC_056736.1:75378618-75385667 GCF_019279795.1 Protopterus annectens | reverse complement strand
GGATTTTAAAACATGTCAGTGTTTCAGCTACATGCCTACATGTTTATGCATATCAGCTGGGTTTTAAACCCTGTGTTTTTAAAGTATAGTCAAACAATCCACTTATGCTGAACAGGCATGGTCTCAAAAAGTCATAAAACATGTCATGTCTACAACTAGTGGGGTTTGGCATTATTGGACTGAATGTACCTATAAAGTCTTAAAAAGTAAAAAGTTATGGGCATTCAGAAGCCATGTAACTAAAACACTGGTAAGTCCTTAAGGCATGATTTGAATATAACCCATCAGCCTTTACTATAGGAGGTTTAAGGTATTACACAGTTAAAACTCTAACTTGGCTAGTCTTTCTTCTAGTTTTTACTGAATGGTTTGTTTGTGAAACTGTTTTACCTTTTGCTATGTATATATTTATGAAACTGGAACAATACACTAAAAGTTATCAGGTTAGCTTGAGGCATACATGAGTGTATCTTTGTTATCTGTTATTTAACTTGTTGTACGATCATATGAAGATACCTATGAGGAAGACTGGCTGCCTATAATGCCTGAGTGCTCCTGTTAGCCCTAAGAAGCTGTCCCTGCAATGCACTTGTCCCCAGGCTTTCCTTACTCTGTCCCAGTGAAAAGTTGAATGTCTCTTATGATTTAGACTGAACAGTCATGTATTTCAATATATTCCACCCTGAAGGACATAATATTTTCTCACGTCTAATTTGAAATGTTTCCCTTCCATCTGTAAGTCATGTACTCTTGTGCCCTTTCTGGGCATATTCAAGTCCACTCATCCCTCTTTTGCCCAAAGCATAATCCTTCTTCCTCTTCTGCATTACAGTTTACGCATGCCTCACTTACAAAGTCTCCTCTCATATCAAAGTCCTTCACACCACTCACCATTTGATAACCAACACATTCTACTAGAGGAATTTACCTTCCTCTGTATGTCCTCTAGACCTCTATGCAGGACTTAAGATGCAACTTTGGGAGTGCTTTTAACAAAGAAGAATGACCTCAGAATCTGCACACCATGCACTACAGCGTTCTACTGGCCTTCATCACAGCCCTTACAAACTGCATAACATAATTCACTTTTTAGGATGATTTTTACATAATTCACTTTTTAGGATGATTTTTTACCTCCCAGACCTTTTCTTGCTTGTGTTGTTGTTGGTCATTTCACCAACACAAATATTTTTGGGTTTCTCGTTCTGAAACCTGTAGCTATTTTATACATCAAATCGTAGCCAGCATCTACCTGGCCACAATTCCATCTGCCACAGGTCTCTCAGGAGACTGCCTTCCATGGCTGTCACATGAATCTGTATCATCAGCATAAAACCTAATCTTCCTTTCTGAACCAGTTTATGATATCTGACACAAGTATACTAAACTGGACTGATCCTCCTACTGAACCACCTAACTTTCCTCTGCTTAATGATTTTTTTCCTGACATCTGCCTCTAACAACTATTCTTTGCCTCATGAATTGCAGTCAGGTGGTAATTTATTACACAATTTCTTATGCCCCTTAATTTTCCTTTCAGTCTCCAGTGAGACATAATATCAAAAGCCTTGATAAACTACAGGCTTTTATTTTTGCACTCACTGTCTCAGTCACAGGCATAAATCAAGCTACACTGCCACGGCTATTTGGTTACAAAGTTGCATTTGCAAGAAAATAAAGGAACTCCACTGGCCTGATTTACAAAATCATCTTCTGTTGAATGGAGGTGGAAGTAATAGACTCACAATAACATGATATCCTTTCAAGACGCATCCTTTCAAGACCCACATCTGTGCAAATGAGCCACATTCAAGCACCCCTGATTTTGTAAATACTTGATAAAACAAACACCAACAGGGTAAGGTACCACCTCAAAAAATAGAAAAGCAAAGTCCAAGGAATAGAGGTAATACTCCAAGACAATCGAAGCCAACCAGGAACTTGATACAAGAAGTAAAATAAAGTATCCTTTGTAGTGGACATTAAATGTTTCACTAGGAATGTGGCATTGGGAATGTTATTTAATAATGATAATACTGAGAATGTTGAGTTTAATGTGTTTAGGAAACCTTCCGTTTTTATTCCAAGTATGCATCCTTTATTAGAAACCTTTGAGAAGGCCTGTACTAATGATTTGCTCACATATTTTGAAAGTAAAAATAAGAGACCCGATTTTTATAATTTATCTAAAGGTGAGAGGGAAGCTCTGTTTGATTTACAGCGTAATGACAGCATTACAATAAGGCCAGCTGATAAAGGTGGTGCCATAGTGCTATTGGATAGTGCTTCTTACAATGATAATATGTATGCAATGTTATCTGATGAATCTACATATAAGAAATTAGATAGAGTGAATTTAAATAAGTTAATTAGTTCAGTGCACGCTGATTTATATGATATGCTCATGTGTGGAATAATTGATGAGAATTTATATAAGTATTTTTTGATTGAAGATCCAGTCGTACCTGTTATTAGAGGTCTGCCAAAGATACATAAGACCATGATCAACCCCCCACTTAGACCTATAGTGTCAGGACGTGGGTGGATAACTGAAACTATCTCTATTTTTTTAGAGAAAACACTTAGACCCATGGTAGATTCCACTAGCTCTGTTCTACGAGATACTCAGCAACTTCTAGAGACTTTATCAGTCCAGAATGGCAATATTGGTACTATACAACCTGCTATACTTGTAACGTTAGATGTAGCCTCCCTCTTCACCTGTATACCTAATGATATAGGAACGGATTATTTAAGACTGTTCTTAGTGAGAAAAGGGATGAATAATTCTGAAATTATAAGAGCTACTATGTTACTGGATATTGTCCTGAACAATAATGTCTTTCTCTTTAAAGATGATTACTTTCTGCAGACTCAAGGTGTGGCGATGGGAACATCTTGCGCCAGCTCGTATGCCAACCTTGTGATGGCATATTGGGAGGTCACCTATATATTGGAACATATGATTTTTTCGAGATACATAACATACTATAGAAGTTTTGTGGATGACATTCTTTTTATCTGGGAAGGTGATATAGATACCTTTAATGATTTTATGACATATATTAATGGCACTACCACCTTCTTGAGCTTTACTGGTACAACCTCAGCCTTTCAAATAGATTTTTTGGATGTTACATTAAGGTTAGAGGGAGGTTATTTAACATCTGATATATTTAGGAAACCTTGTAGACGAAATGCTATTTTGCATAGGACCAGTATGCATCCACCACATATTCATAAGAATATAGTGAAGAATCAGATGACACGTTTTTCACGTATCATTAGTGAGGATGATGCATTATTACAAGCGGTTGACACCATGCATCATGAATTCATAGAAAGAGGATATTTAGACAAGGATTTATTACCTTTACAACATACTAGAAATGAGCGTACTGTACCATCTATTATTAAGGATTGCAATAAAACACATAAGTATATTTCTAGATCTAGAGATAGGAGGAAGAGGTTATTGATTCCATATACCAATACTAACAGCTCTGTTGTGGATATAATAAATAAGAACTGGAACATTTTGCTTTTAGATGATAACATCAAGGGACTAGTGGGTGATAGACCTGCCATTAGTTACAAGAATACTAAATCTCTTAAACGTCATTTGTGCTATGAGAATAACAGGGGTATTAAGATTATTTCACAAAGAAAAGGCACTTATGCTTGTAGGAGTTGCAATCAATGTAACTTCATCATGAATTCCAATATATTTATATACCCTGATAATAATATCAGATATGAATTTAATGATTATGCAGACTGTAAGTCTAGGAATGTTATATATCTAGCGGTGTGTAAGAAATGCCAGAGTTTCTATGTTGGTAAAACCAATAGAACTCTGAGGGAGAGAATAAGAGAACACATCTATGCGATAAATAGAGAGAATGAGGCCAATGCTTTGGCGAGACATGTGTTGTACAATGGATCTACGCATACTTTTAGTTTTATGGTCATAGGACGTCAACAGTTAACAGAAAGACTGGGTAATATTAGTAATAAAACAGAGCAAGAAGAGATCAGATGGATCATCAAGCTTAGAGCGGACAAAGGACATGGCCTCAATGACAAATTGTCATTGAGACCCTTTTTAGCTGATAGACCTTATAAACGCTAACATTTATAGATTGTTTTATAGATATTTATGATATTTATCATTACCACTCTTTACATTCTAGATAGGATTGTTTATCTCTCCCCCCCCCCCTTTTTATACACACACACACACATGCACTTCCTTCATTTCATATGGATGTTTTTTACATTTTAACCATACATTTTTAAAAATTATACTGTATATATTGATTGAGAATGTATATCACAGATTTTTTATATATATTTCTCATATTGTTGAGTATATATATTTGGTTTTAAACTGTTGATACTCATATAAAGTTTTTATTGAGTTTTTGTAAGGAATCTATGTACACTTCCCTAGCTATGAGATACATGATCTAACTAATGAATGTTATTCATGTGATTATTCCTGCAAGTTTTATTGGATCCTTTGAATAACATGTGCATGATTGGTTACCTCTATATATAAAACCAGAGTTATTACTGTTGTTTTTCATTGAAGTCTGAAGAAGCGTTCTGGGTAACGCGAAAGCGCTCACTGTTTTATAACAATAAAGGATATTTTATTTTACTTCTTGTATCAAGTTCCTGGTTGGCTTCGATTGTCTTGGATTATTACCTCTATTCCTTGGACCCCTGATTTTGTGGCAGCATTTTGGGTGTGGAGGAGAGACCATACTTTCATGATAGTGATTTACCAAGCATGTCACAGGTTCATGGGCAAGTACAAGACTAGCTGCCCTTGTGGGCCATTTCAAGCCTAGCCAATTGCCCTTTCAAAGGTTAGAATCAAACTCTGTACCTTCTGACAATGTGATGAACCTTAACCATTATACCAACTCCCAATGCTAGGAGAGGTCCAAAATATACCTAGCTCTTTTAACATAGTGTTGGAAGTCAATGTGCATACTGCACTTTTTTTTCTTCTGATACCTGCAAAGAATCTTGAGTTTCTTCTCTGATTCTTCCTTATTCACTCTTACATTATTATATTTTCTCTCAATAATATCTGCTCTAATGTTGACAATCTGACTTACATCTGTGGTGGAATAACAGAAATAAGAAATAGTTCAGTAATTCTTCATGCTCTGCAGCGTTTTTGAAATTTTCCCATCTCTTTTCAATACAAATAAGTCCTGCAGATTCCTAACACACCCTTCTGGTGTATATGGGTATATTTTGGATTACTCCTCTTTCTTACAATAACCTTCTGTAGCGATGCATTGACCTGCAGGATGAAATGCCTTTTTGTGGCATCTTCATCAGTCTTTTTCCTTATCCTTTCCCATATATGTAATATTTTCACTGGCCTTTCTGGAAGATTGTTTAAGTAATTAATGACTGAGTCATAATGTCCATTTGGTACAACCTGAAAGGCTGACATGATCATAGGATCATGAGATCATACTAGGCTATCTACCCAGAGGTCATTTTAAGCCTAGCCATTACAACCCAATGTACTAGTCAATACCCAAGATTGCATTTAGTGATGACTGCCCATATCAAGGAGGGTTATGGGCACTATCCACAGTAAGAATTTATGGTGCCCCATCCACTCATCCAGGTTTCTCTTGAACAGTGCCATAGAGGTGGCCTGTTTCACATGAATTGGTAGCCTGTTCCAAAGACGTGTCAGTCACTGGGAGATAAATCTGTCCCTCCAGCATGTCCTATTTAAGTTGTAGGCCATATTTAAGTCCCTGGAACAGGTAGCCCTAGACCAATTTGATTTATGGATAGGCAATACGTTTATTAGGTTTGGGTTGCTCTGTAGGCCAGGTGCAAGTCTCCCCTAAAAAGTCTATATGATACAGAATATAGTGACAGGGATTTTAGTCAGCCCATGTAAGGCACATGCTGGAGGCCCTTGATCTTCTTTGTTAGATGCCTCTGTGGTCTCTCTAATTGCTGTAGGTGCTTGGTACGGTACATACTGAATGGGGAGTTGTACTCAATTATAGGCTGGATAAGTGCCATGCATAGGGGTTTTTTACATCTTTTGCTCTCAAGGTGATGAATTTACTAATTAAGTGAGCTATGTGGAAAACTTTCCTTACAATGGTAAACATGTGGTGGTTGCAGTCGACCTGTGATCCCAGGTCCCTTACCACTTCATGGGTACTTAGGGTATTGTTATTGATTTGATAGTGTGAAGGGACATTGTTTGCGCTGAAGGGAATGATGATGCATTTCTTAGCATTCGGTTTGAGACTGTGACTAATACAGCAGTCCCTGGTCTGTGTGAGACCATCCTGGAGTATACTGACATCATTTGGGGATTTAATCATTGCACTTAGTTTGCAGGTGTCTGCAAACTTGGTCAGCCACAACCCTTTAGTTTTGATCTGAACTTCTGAGAAGTATATACCAAACAGTATACTCTTGAAATCATGTAATATGTATTAGGACTTAACCTGAGGTTGGGTGACCCCAGTGTTATATCACCTGTGGAAGTACAGCCAATGCATTGGTATATGGGGCATTCCTAAGGAAAATATGAAAAGATTTCATGGAAACCCAGCAGGGTACAGTACATCACAGCTTAAGGCATCACAGCCAGCAAAATACCTTGGCAGCATTACTACAAAAGACTTGGACAAATAACAAAACACAATGCAATAAAATATCATAAATAAGCATTTTTTTGGGGGGGGACTCCCCAAACCCTACACTCTATACTTCATATGTATATATATATATATATATATATATATATATATATATATATATATATACCAACTCCAAGATCACAGCATCTTAGAGAAAGAGCATACTGCAATTTAAAGAATATATTTCTGCCCTCTGTTTCTCTGAGATGCAGCACTCTGAGAAAAGCCAGCAATTATAAAAACTGTATCTTTGGGCAAATCACACTAAGGTAAAACATATGTACATTTATCAGTCTGATGAGGAAACTGAACAGCACAGAAATGTTTCAAAAAAGGATGCACAATTAA
>NC_056736.1:75323618-75373618 GCF_019279795.1 Protopterus annectens | reverse complement strand
TATTATTATTATTATTATTATTATTACCAGCTCACTTATACATCACTCCTATCCTAACAAACTTAAACAATACTCAAAGAAAGAAACTTGCCTCCTACTACAATAAAACTGCTAAATTTGCCACCAATCTCCCAAATAGGACTCACCATTGTCATAGTTTAGAGCAATTAAACTGGCTTGAATTACACAACTTCCTAACATATTCGCAACTGACTACAGCACACAGACTCATTCTTCATCCAGAAAGATGCCCTGCACTACAAAACGTATTACTACCCTACTGTCCAGCAAGGGACCTCCATGTTAGTAACAAATTATTATTACTTACAAATAAGTGAAATAATGTTGCAGGAGACTCACTCTTCTCCCAGTAGGTTGCTAAACTCTAGAATAGTATCCCAAAAAAAAAATAAAATTCTCCAACAAACTCAATAGTTTTAAACCAGTGCTTAAACAGCATCCTAACCAATCCTCGTCCTGCACATGCTCAACACAAGGTAAAGACTTTGTGCTCACCCTAAGATACTCTCCAAATACTCTCCTTAAAAAGAATACTCTCAACCTCTCAATGAAATGACAAACAATTTTTATTCATAACTATTGCCTGTACAATCCACTAAGTTGCACATTGGCTTTCTCTTTACTAACTTCTACCTCTGTAAAACCTTACAGTGCATAAATGTAACTACTGTTTATGCATAAATGTAAATAGAAATGTAACTACAATGCATTGCACTGGAACTTAGTATCATGTGATGTAAGCAAATGGAGTATTTCTCCCTGGGCCTTTGCTGAAAATGGGTATTAGTCACTTGGACTTTCCTGGTAAATAAAGACAAATAAAAAAATAAACTCTTACCTCCCTGTTTGTTGCTATGCTTCTTTTTCATTTATCTTGAACTATTTATTATGTTATTTTCCCATTTATTTAGCACTTTTGTACAGCAGTGCAAGTGGCTGTGCCATAGTCCACCACATCAGAGAGAATGACACCACTGGGAACACTCAGACCAGTGGCAGCACTGAAAACTGCCCCAGTACCTTCCTACAATGAGGCTGATAGGTCTTCATCCCATGCTTCTGTTAGGGTCCCACTGACTGAAAGCTCTGTTGTTCCCACAGGTGGCTGTGTGAGGGGTGATACAAATGTCACCAATGGTCAGCTGACAGAAGTGGTCAAGGAGCTGGTTGACTGATGCATTGAGACCCACACTGACTACTTGGAAAGACTCTTCTTGTGATTTGCAAAGTCACATCCCTGCCCACCACCAGCCAATCCACATGAGCCAGAACCCAGTGGTGAGAGAATGCAAAGTGGTCTGTGACCCCCAGATGGGTATGACACAGGCAGAGCAGTATAGTGTGCCATATCTATTCTATCTCCATCACAAAGTTCCCCTCTTTTTTAGGTCCTTGCCAAACCCTGTTGTCCAATCCTCTTCATTACTATTGTCTTCCCTTTGTTTCTCTGCTGTCCAAAACTTCACTGTCACCCCCCGTCCTCAGTGCATCAGCACCTCTACTCCCTGCTTTGTGTGCGTTATATGCTTGTGCATTTGACCCTGCTGTCTACCCTAACCCTCTTACTATACCTTCACCTCCTCCACCTTTTCCTCAAAAGATAAATAAATAAAAATAAAATGAAATAAAATGGGCACACTTGTCATTAAAATTGCCTTTTCTTTCTCTCCCACATCCTGTTTATTGCATACCTGCTCCCCTCTATGTCTTACCCCTTTTTCCTACTGTCATATACTCCCATTACCCATTCATCTGATGAAAAATAGATGTAGGAACATATATTTAGAGGTAATTACTAGGCAGTCAGACTGCAGTCCATTAAAAGTCTAGTCAATAACCCATATTCAGAAATTCTCTCCAGTCTTAAGAAGGACAACTCATGATAGACCAGGGGAGAATTTGAGGCTGCACATTCAGTTATCTAGTTATGAAGGTGACAAGGGTGCTACTCTGATGACATGTAGTGGAAGTGTGTCCTAGAGGTGGGGATACACTGGAATACGAATATCATGCCAAAGTGTCTTATTTGTTTGTCAATGAAGATTTAGTTCTTTTAACCTGATATTTGAAGAACCATTTGTCTTGTGAAGGAATAGAAGGCCCAAAAGGGTTGGATTGTTCATGCCTTGACAGGCTAGACACAGATCCTCAAGAAGAAGCCTATAAGAAACCAAACATATAAAGAGAGGGCTACCAGTCTGCCCTTTAAACTAAAATTTTTGGGGCTGCTTATCATTTTATTTAAAAGAACCTCTGAGGTTTCTCATATGTTTAGACAAATACATGCCAAATGAAGGATTATAGTAAATCATGGGTCTTAAGAGATATGTGTTAAGGGGAATTAGAACTTCTCTGGATGTATAGGATATGCCTTTGAATATAGGATGGACCAAATTGAAGGCTTTCCAAACTAAGTGGTGATAGTCAAAAGTTATGGAATTTTCAACAAGAGTGCATAGGTATCTTAGAACAGCATCTGATCTGAACAGTGTGCCACTCATATGGTATGAGAAAATGTTTTGCTTACCAAAATTAACTATACACGTCTTCACATTTAATTTGAGACCATTGTCTTTGGATCAATTGTTAACATGGTCTATACAATGTTGGAGCAATTGTAGGTCAGTAGAAGATCAGACTTCAATTCTCAGTTTCCAGACATCTGTAGAGTTAACCATTGGCCAGGAGTGTTGACCTGAAGGTCTGAAAATATATGCCAAAGAGCAGAGGGCCCAAGACTGAACATTGTTTTATACTTTTGTGAGCATGTGAATGCACTGAAGCATGTACACTCATTTAGTTCAGCAGTTGTGCTCATCGTATTACATAAGCACTACTGTGGCCTTCTTTCCCACTCCACAGGCCCTGCAGGGGTGACAGATAAGATTGTTAAACAGCTGCTGTTTGAGCACTAAATTTTCACAATGTTAATTGTTAATGAGCTCCAAGCTGCCCCCTGCCCAAAAGGGAAACTACAGCAGGTTTCTGCCATCACTGTGAGCATGTTCCTGAATCCCAGAGTCCATGTGTACAAAAACTATGCAATGCATGACTGTTATTAGATCTGACTTGTTGTGACATTGCCAAATTTATTCTTATAACCCACATAATATGGACACAACATAGTACCAAATAGGCATTACCTGCATTTCGACAGCACATGAGCTTAGCTAGTGGATGATGTGAAGACAGACAGGTTGAAGAACAGATTAGCTAATGCATGGTCTGTGTGCTCTTCACATTCAGCCAGGTTTATTATGGTTTGTACTGTTCTCAGTCTATTATCTGCAATCATTTCATATTTATATTTATACTGTAAAAATATATGATGTTATAAGTACCACCTACTTGTTATATTTTCTAATTCTGTATGCATGGCATTACCTTGTGACATAGCCTGCAGCATAATTAGTCTGCTGTATTATATTCTGAGAATAGTATAGTATTTTGTTAATTTGTAAGAATTTCTAAAATGTATAATCGGTGTTGACATAGCCTCTTGTATCCTGAACTTTACAATAAGTCAGTCTGTTGTAGCCCTCACTTTATAAACTAAGTTACCTTGGTTCAATCCCTGTACAGCTAAAGGCATGGGTTGTTACAGAAAATGAGCCCCTAACCAAGCTGATTTACTTGGCATATACATATTTAATATAGTTTTACACACACACACACACACACACACACACACACACACACACACACACACACACACACACACACACACACACACACACACACACATTTTCCAGAATTAGAACACACAATGTTAATTGAATATGCAGTGAGACTCAAGAAAATATTGCTAATATTTCCCACTTCCATTGTCTAAACTACCTCACTTCTATAGTTTGATTTTCTGAGCTCTCTCAAGGCTTTGTCACTCATATATTCTACAAGTCAAAGTGTCCATTGTAGAAACATTTATGTAGATCTTTGCCAATATGTATTGTATGAATAAGGTTAATTTCCCAGTGCTCAATTAATCACATTAATCTTAAACCAATTAATGAAATAGTGTGCTTTTGATAAAATAAGATTAAAAAAAAAAGATTTTGCATGGGGCAAAGCCATCATAGCCCCTGCAAGCTTCTAAAATCAAAACTAATCAGTTGCCAAACATCAGGGATAAGTTTCGAATACCTTAGTCAAAGACCATTCTATATAGTGGTCTTGCCAACTTGACTGTTAATAGTGCAGTCACAGAGAAAAGGAAAAATGCTATATTTTACACCAGTGCACATGCACATGTGCAAACTTATTGTTACCTATGTGCCTGCATTATGTGTGTGTGTATGTGTGTGTGTGTGTGTGTGTGTGTGTGTGTGTGTGTGTGTGTGTATGTGTATATAGGACGTATAAGTGAATTTAAGTACACTTTTATCTGCTCTTTTGCATATAGTACTGTAGTTAATTTATTTATTTGTGTTTTTCACTGAATATTAACTCAGTTGAAGTTGTGGCTGTCTCTCTACAGTGTTGGTGGCTTTGAAATTGCCCGCCCCTCTTGTGGATTTGTATTTGGATACTCCTTCTGGGCCCATCTCATTTGCTCACTCAACTGAGTGCAGTGAGATCATATTCTGATTTCAGGCACTCCTACTGTGTACAAAGAGTACATTTGGGAAGGGCAATCCCTCTGTCCCCCCCCCCCCCCCAAAAAAAAAAAAAAAAAAAAAAAAAAATATATATATATATATATATATATATATATATATATATATATATATATATATATATATATATATATATATCTTATTCATCTGCTCTTACTGTAACTGTCTTTGTGCTATCTGCTCAGTTCCTCTTACTCTGCACTTATTACTGCTTGTTAGTAGCCTTCTAATTTACTGCCTTCTGCACTTGTTTTTTAGTCATTTGCTAATTTAATTGCATTTATTTGAACTGTATTTGCTGTAGTGTTGCTACACACTTGGGTGTGCTGGCCTGCACTACAATTTGAATTGTATTTACTGCTGTTTTAGCTGCTTTTCTGTAACAAAAAAAAAACATTCTAAGCTTGTTTCTGGCCTTTCCTGTAATTAGTCAAGTCCAGATACAGACTTGCTGTATCCAGGACTGTTGGTAAGCTTCTGTGCCCCCCAAACCTTTCTGTGTTGGAGGGAAGCCTCCTAGCTTATCAGTGGGACTGGTAAGCACTAGGTAGCCTATCTACCATGGGAAGAGTGAGTTTTGGCCCTGAAATTGTCGTTCATTGGCCATTTGGGCAGTTTTTCCATCTCTTTCTACTTTCTGTTTAAAAGCCCGTTTTGCATTTGGTCCCTGCCTTTCCTATAACTAGTGTAATCCAGGTACAGATTTCCTGTATCCAGGACCCTTTGTAAGCTTCTGAGCCCCCCCAAGTCCTTCTGTGTAGGAGAGAAGCCTTCTAGCTTATCAGTGGGAGTGGTAAGCACTAGGTAACCTATCTACCACAGGAGGAGTGGTTTCTGGCCCAGAAATGATAGTTTTTTGGCCATTTGAGAAGCTTTTCCATGTCTTTCAACCTTCTGATTTAAAAGCCTGTGTTTGCACTTGTTTCCTGCCTTTCCTGTTACTAGTCTAGTCCAGGTACAGATTTACTGCATCCAGGACTGTTTGTAAGTTTCTGAGCCGCCCAAGCCTTTCCAGGTTGGAGGGAAGCCTTCTAGTTTATTAGTAGAAGTGGTAAGCATCAGGTAGCCTATCTACCACAAGAGGAGTGGTCCCTGACCCAGAAATTGTAGCTATTGGCTGTTTGAGCAGTTTTTTTCCATCTCTTTCAACTTTCTGGTTTGAAAGCCACACTTGTGCCTGTTTCCCGTCTTTCCTATAACTAGCCTAGTCCGGTTACAGAGTTGCTGTATCCAGGATTGTTAGTAAGCTTCAGAGCCCCCAAGCTTTTCTGTGTTGGAGGAAAACCTTCTAACTTATCAGTGGGAGTGGTAAGCACTAGGTAGCCTATCCTCCATGGCAAGAGTGAGTTTTGGCCGAGAAATTGTAGTTTATGTGTCCGTTTGGACAGTTTTCCATCTCTTTCAATTTGCTGGCTTAAAAGCCTACGTTTGTACTTGTTCCCCACCTTTCCTGTAACTATTCTAGTCCAGGTACAGATTTGCTGTATTCCAGGACTCGTTGTAAGCTTCTGAGCCCCCCAAGCCTTTCTGTGTTGGAGGGAAGCCTTCTAGCTTATCAGTGGGAGTGGTAAGCATTAGGTAGCCTATCTACCACAAGAGGAGTGGTTCCTGGCCCAGAAATTGTAGCTATTGGTCATCTGGGCAGTTGTTTTCCATCTCTTTCAATGTTCTGGTTTAAAAGCTGTACTTGTGCTTGTTTCCCACCTTTCCTGTAACTAGCCTAGTCCAGATACAGAGTTGCTGTATCCAGGACTGTTGGTAAGCTTCTGAGCCCTGCAAGCCTTTCTGTGTTGGAGGAAAGTCTTCTAATTTATCAGTGGGAGTGGTAAGCACTAGGTAGCCTGTCTACCATGAGAGGAGAGGTTCTTGGCCCAGAAATTGTAGTTTATTGACCATTTGGACAGTTTGTTTGTCTCTTTCAACTTTCTGGTTTAAAAGACCACATCTGCGCTTGTTTCCCATCTTTCCTGTAACTAACCTACTGGGTAGCACTAGCAATCCTTAAACTGATACAAGCCTTCTAGCTTAGGAGAGAGACTTTGGAGTGATTAAGTATCAGTTTTCTGTACTTTCTTGCTGTACTTAACTGTTTTCCACCTAAATGCAGATTTTCCAGTGTTTATTGTGATTTAAAAGCTTGTTTTTTTCACATATTGTACTTATTTGACTACCTGCACTTTTAAAAAGTTGTTTTTTGTTTAAATAATTTGTTTAACTGTTGTAGGCACACACTAAAGTGTGATACCCTTTTCTGATTGTTTGTAGTCGTTTAAAGCTATTTTAAGTGTATTTTTTACTGTTTTTGCCTTATCTTTTTAAAAAACAAAAAAAAAATTCCTTGTTTCCCACCTTTCTAAGCTAGTAGAGTCCAGTTTTCAGGCTAGTGCTGAATTCAGGGCTGTGATACTAGTTTCTGAGTTGCTCATACCTTACTTGGATAGAAGGAAGTTTCTCTGTTCACCTGTGAGAGAGGGGAGCTTTGAGCAACCTATCTGTCCCTGGAGGAGTGGTTCCAGCCCAGAAGTTAGTAGTTTATTGGCCATTTTGGGCTAATTTCTATCTCTTTCATTTCCCTACTATAAAAACCGCATTTGCACGGTTTTGCGCACTGGGCAGTGCTGGTTAGCTACGGTTAAATTATTCCCAGCTCCACTAAGTCTCCTCTTCAGTTTTTCCCTTGAAACTAGTCTAACTCTCAACCTAAGCACTCAAAAAGCATCTTACAGCCCAGCACTTGCTCAGACCTAATAGCAAGCACTAATATACCCTGACACTGTTTGCCAAACAGGGCAAGTCTCTTTATTAACCCCTCACCAAAAAAGCGAATAAGCAGCTCACCCTACTATTCAGGCATGACCAAAGGGCAACTTCAGGTGCACTCTACAGTTCAGCTGGTGAATCTGGGTATCCTGAGGCAATGTTACAACTGCCTCATGTACACAGACAACCCTCTCCTCCTTCCACAAAACACTAACATATGTGAGAGATGCAATTATACAGCCAAACTGGAAGCTAAGCTGTCTCCACCCAAGACTGGAACAGACAGTCAAGAGGAGAAGGTTAACACTTGCACCACAAGTCCAGCAGCACACAGACCTACTAAAACAGTCCTGGCAAAAAATACACATAAATACACAAAATCATACTCGGAGGCTCTAAATAAAAACCTGCAAAAGCATCAGAGACCTCCAAAGCAGACACCCAAACAACCTGCACTTCGCGTCACAAACCAGACAACACATAAATCACAAAGTCAGTGTGCCACACAATCACAGCCCTTAAGGCGAAATAACATACCTAACACACTATTAATAGGTGACTTTATAGTCAGGCACACTGACGTCCCACTCACTAGGCTGGACAAGCAGAAGGTTACTGTTAGCTGCCTATCAGGATCCAGAATCCACCAAATAACACAAGCACTCAGGTCACTCCAGAACAAGTACAAATATGACTCTGTCATTGTTCATGTTGATGTGAATGACCTGAGATGTACCTCCCTGGACTACATGAAAAGAGACATGGAAGAGCTCTCTGATCATGTAGCCCAGGCTGGTATGACCCTGACCCTGAGTAGCATCCTGCCTTCACCAAGAATGATACCTCAGTATAAAGACAAATTGATCAATTTCAACAATTGGCTAAGCTTCTGGTGTCATTCAAAGGGGATCTAGTGTCTGTCAGCCTGGGATGACATGCTCGACAAGCCGCGTTGCTTCACAAGAGATGGCTTACACCTCTCACCCCTAGGCTTTCGAATACTGGCCAAGGCTCTTGCTGCCCCCATAGTGCCTTTTTTAGACAAGGCTCAAAAGTCAAACCCAGCTCTGTAAACAGTACAATTAACAAAAAACTGAGAGTAATGCTACTCAACACCAGGAGTTTAAATCTCAGAATGCACAAGCTCGAAGCACTCCTCAGTATGGAGGAAGTCAACATCTGTGCAGTAACTGAAACCTGGTTCAAAGCTCCAGAGAGCACCCCAGCACTACCGGGCTACAACGCATATCACACGTTTCGGCCACAGAACATGGACCGAAACACAAAAGGAGGGGGTGTATCAATATTCATCAAGGATACCTACCCCTCCAGGTTAGTAGCGCAGCATGATACCTCTGAGATCATCCATGTGCAACTAACATCAGGCATATCTGCAATGCAAAATGTGGCCTGCTACAGGTCACCCTCTATGACCCAAGACCACCACTCCACCTTTCTGGAGTCACTGGAAAACATGAAGGTCCTACCAAACACCCTGATATTGGGCGATTTCAATTACCGTACCATTCACTGGGAAAACTACTCGAGTACAAATTCCCGGGCCCAGCGCTTCCTGGAATTCATCAACTCAAATGCCCTGGATCTGCTGGTAAACTCCCCTACCAGAGATGAAAACATATTGGACCTGGTCATCACCAACATGGGTGACAGGTGTTCCACACCGGAGGTCAACCCGTCACTAGTTAGATCAGACCATAAACTAATCACTCTGGATGTCCACACCCCACCACCACCCCCAACTAAGGAAACCACAGTAAAAAACTTTACTAAAGTAAACTTCACCTTACTTAAGACAGAGGTGGTAAGTTTCACAGCCCCCACGCTAAAGGATAATGCTGCCCAAGATGCAGAAACCTTTACAAATGCACTCTATGAGAACCTACAAGGATTCATGGATCATGCCATCCCTCGGAAAACCAAGACTCACTCCTCTAAGAGAAGGAAACCAGTTTGGTGGACTCCTGCAATAAACAGGCTATACAATAGAAGGAGGAAACTATTTCAGAAAAAAAGCAAATCCCAAGAAGGAAAGACATCCCTGATCGGTATCAGTAAGAAACTGAGGTCCCTCATGAAATCATCCAAGGCTAACTTCGAAGGAAAAATAGCCAATAATTCAAAAGATAACCACAAAACCTTCTTTAGCTATGTCAAGAATCTAAGTGGCAACTCGCAGATATGCACTGAACTAGTGCAAAATAAGACAAAATATACTGAACCTACTGATATTGCCAACATCCTGGCAGATAGATTCAGTGAAAACTTCACCCCCCTCTCACCTCCAAAAGGGCCCACAACAATACCCGAAAAGTGTAGTGTCCCATAAATCACAGACGCACAGGTGAAAACAGCCCTTTCAAAAGCCAAAAACATAGCGTCAATGGGACCAGATGGTGTCCCAGGCTGCATCTTGCATGAACTACAGAACAAACTAATCCCTCACCTAAACACGCTGTTCAACCTCAGCATCTCCACAGGCTATGTGTTCATAGAATGGCACACAGCAATGGTTATTCCTCTCCACAAAGGAGGTGCCACAACTGACCCTGGTAACTATCACCCCATAAGCCTGACTAGCCTGGTCTGCAAGGCTATAAAGCGCATCATCATGGAATTCATTAACAAATACATTGGGAACCTCCAAACACTTGACCCGACCCAGTTCGGCTTTGTTAAGGGCAGATCATGCCTACTAAACCTGGTTGACATCTTCGAGACAATCACCAAGGCCATAGATGAAGGAAAGGTGGCTCACACAGCCTACCATGACCTCACCAAGGCTTTCAACACCATTCCCAACTTGGGTATTACAGAAAAACAAACCAGCCTGAACATAAACCCCTACATCATGAGATGGGTTGCCAACTGGCTTACAGACAGAACTCACACAGTAAGAATAGTGGGCTCCAGGTCCAACTCTAAACCAGTGACAAGTGGTGTCCCACAAGGCTTGGTCCTGGGACCCCTACTATTTGGCATATACTTCTCAGAATTACAGGCAAACAGACGATGACTATGGCTAACCAAGTTCGCAGATGACTGCAAACTGGGAGCCATAACTTACTCTTCGGCTGACATGGACATCCTCCAAAAGGGACTTACTGAGAGGGACACCTGATGTAAAAGTCATGGCCTCAAGCTAAATGCCAAAAAATGCATAGTCATCCCGTTTGGTAAAAACAAAACACCCATGAATTACCACATAGGTGGCAGCTCCCTTAATACAGAAGAGGTAATAAGAGATCTGGGGACCCAGGTAGTTAGTAATCTCTCCTTTGACCGTCATATTGCCAAAGTAGTTAGGAAATCCTTCTATGTGGTCCATCTAATTACTAAAGGGTTTGCATTTAGAAATAAAGAGGTTATAGTGCCCCTCTACTCGTCACTCATTAGACCCATCATAGAGTACAATGCCCCATTTGGGATGTACCTCACAAGACACTTCCAACAGCTGGAAAGACCACAAAAGTACCTCACCAAGAGGTTTACTGGTCTCAAACATATGTCCTATGCAGCCCAAATGAAAAAACTCTGGCTGTACTCAGTGGCATATCGCTTATTCAGAAGTGATCTCTGCCTGCCTTACAAAGCCATGTGCAACGCAGAATTGATGGACATGCTCCTCCTAAATAAGTCCAAGTCACTGCGAGCCACATGCTCTAGTGAGGTAAACCTCGCCACAACAATAAATAGAACATTCTGGAGGGATAGATTCCTGTCACAAAGACTCCCCATGCTTTGGAACAAAATTCCAAATTACATCAGGCAGAGCCCCTCACTAACACTCTTCAAGAGAAACCTTGACGAGTGGATGGGTAACAGAAAATACACCCCTGGGATCACTTCATTGGCTCTGCTTGACAGAGGATCAGTTACTTAATCAATGGGGAGGCGAAAGCCGACACACTCTGGCAAGGCTTATAAATGCCCTCGGGCAGATAGCCTAGTACCTACCTATGAACCTATATATATATATATATATATATATACATATATATAAAATCACACCAACTTCTCAACAAATAATCAAGCAATTGTCTTTTTATAAGAAATATATAGAGTTCTGATGAAGTCTAAGCAGTAAATTGATGAAAGCCTTAAACAGTTTTGTTGATTTTATGTGCATTAAAGTGTATTTCCTATATACAAAGACAGTGGCTTGGTTATTTGTTGGGAAGTTAGTGTGAAATGTTTTCATTGGGACAGTGTACCTTTGAAGAAATGGAAGATGGGAATATATATGTGTGTGTGTGTGTGTGTGTGTGTGTGTGTGTGTGTGTGTGTGTGTGTGTGTGTGTAGATATATATATATATATATATATATATATATATATATATTCACTTTATAATCTCGAAATACTGAAATATTGAATTTCAGCATCTCGTGACTATAAAGCCAAAAAAATCAAAATAATGAAACCTCAAAACCGTGAAATTCAAAACCGCGATTTGTAAACACACCCTACACCACACAAACAAACACACATACACCTTCCTCCACACACTACAACAAATAAACAAAACACAAATACACACATACCCCTTGCTCCCCCACACCCTCGCTACTTATATATACCAACTCCAAGGTCACACTAAAAATGACACAGACACAAAGCCTACCACTACACAATCTACATTTCCCTCACACAAACACATATCACATACATACAAACAACACAATTCTCAACACTTACACACTTACACTCTTACCTACATACCTTCACACCTACAACTTCCCACCACACTAACATACAATAAACTCCCTACCCAAAACCCTTAAAATATAAACACTTACCTGAATCTCCAGTTATCCAGTAACACAGCACACCACCGTAAGCACTAATTCGACATTTCTAGATTCGGTTATGTGGTCTTTTGCAGAACTCGGCTTTCACTATTATAGTCTCGAGATACTGAAATTCGATATTTCAGTATTTCGAGATTATAAAGTGAACCTATATATATATATACACACACACACACACACACACACACACACACACACACATATATATATATATATATATATATATATATATATATATATATATATATATATATATATATGGATTCATATCATAAATATGGAAATATCAAAATAACTGAAAAAAAAAAATACTGAAAACCAAAATAAATACTGAATACTCAACAAATAACTCTAAATAAACTCAAAACACTATGTAAACATAACATGCTTAAACGCTTAAAAATCATAAATCATAACAAAATTTCTGCCAGGATGCGGGACCCCTATTAATACCCCCCACCCCAAGTAATTAAATATATCAGCCAAGATTAATCATAAAAGCCAATCTTGCAATCTTGGAGCTATAATATAAAGGGGGGTAGCAGGGGGGAACCACGTGTGTGGGGTGCGGGGAACTTGCCCTGCCATATATTGGTGTTAAATGTTATGATTATGTTTTTTGTTGTTAAGCATACACTCAATTGTTTTTTCGTTTCAATATTCAATAACAATATTACAAACTTTATTTTAGTCTTTTTGATATTGTTTTGTCATTTGCAGTTCATTTGCATTTTGTGTTATGAGTCAGTTCTTATATATATATATATATATATATATATATATATATATATATATATATTTATTCCGGAACATCGAACCTCTGATTATCGAACACTGGAAGATCGAAGTTCCAGAATATAGAACCTACCAAAAAAGAAATGTAAATAATAAAAAGTTCTGATTTCTCATTTTTGCAGGGGGGAAAGCCCCCCTGCGCCTCTCACATCCCCTGCTACTTAAATATACTAACTCCGAGATTGCACTACAGTGAAGAGAATGGTAAAGTTCCTGTTCCGCACTGTACAGCGATCTCCATTTATAACATTCAGTATTTCACTTTGATGTTCTGGTCTTCGATGACACTTCAAATAAAAGAGTGAAGGTTTGTTGTGTAAGCTGCTGAATCAACAAAGTTAAATTCCCAGCATCAGAAGCAGTACTTCCAGGCAGGTCACTGAATACATCCTGTGAATTGGTGGCTGACATGACCTCGTAAGCTCCAAGTAAAAGTAAAGAACCAATGTAAAACTCAGACCAAAACCAAGAGGTGGGAAGGTACAGTCAACCAGTTTGTGATATTTTATGAGTCCATGCAAATAAGTACTGATTTTCTGTCTTTTACTTACCATCATGATTATCAAAAAATTGCATATTTGGTTGTCGGGATGTGCAAGGGGACAGGCAGCAAGTTTTCTACCTCAGTATACAGAAAACCTACCTATTATAATTCTTTTGTTTTACACCAGTTGTCATGCCATGCACAAAAAAGAGGCATTGTTAAGAGCTAACTTATTCAGATGTCAGGATTGACCTCTGAGGACAATACTTGCTTGTCAGAGTTCAAAAAAGTTACAAGGATGTTTGCTAAGAGGGCTTACCCAATCACCTCCACGAGCAAGTAAGTCAGATGGTTTGGCTTGGTAGACAAACAATTTGTACCAATTATTTTGCATGGACTTGAGGGTATTAGAGAATGCAAAGACACCACTCCCCTCAACCTACAGACTAACATGGTCATACAATACACACTTGATGTTAAACAAATAGAGAAAATTATTAGAAGAAACAGGTGTATTTTTGAATGTGACTATGCTACTAAGGCACTATTTGACAAAAGTGTTAGTTTCACTTATAGAAACCGATCTTATATGAAAATGTTACCTGAAAAGTCTGGTAGTAAGATCAAAGGAGTGCCAGTTACTAGAAGGTGTGGGTCATGTCACTTTTTTTCCTTATATTAACACCAACTACATTGGTTTCTTAAGGAGTCTGTTGGGACAAACTGATGTTATAAAAGTTTGTACTTGCAAGACATCTAGAGCTGTATACATGGCTTCCTCTGATGCATGTTCATCCTTTGATAAATGCAAAACTAAAAATGCCTTTTCTAAGCGTATTTATCAGCACTTGTATAGTATTCAGAAAGGTGATTGTAAAACTGCACTTGCAAGACACTCCTTGACCTGTGAGGGATTTGCAAAATTTACCTTTTTTGTATTAGTACAAGTGCAGAGATCTATTTACTGCAGTGATTGGGAAAATAGCCTTTATCAAAGAGAAATGTGTTGGCAACTGAAACTTGATGACAGTGTTTATGTCATTAGTAACTTAAGAAGGAGAGTTTCTGTTGTTTAAGCTTTAGTTACACATCTTTAAGGTATTAATTGAAGTATATCTTTTATTGGCTGATGCTGGGGGTTCCTATTACCTGATTGAATGTCTAGATTAGCGAATACCTAAACGACAACCTGGTAATAGCGAAAGCAAAAAACTGCGAATGGCCGATTTAATGCAGGGAAATAATTCCCTTGGCTGTTATGTGGATTTTGCCCCTTTCACCACTATAGATTGATCTTGGAGTTGGTATATTTAATTTGGGGGAGTGTGTGTGGGGGGGTGTGAAGCCCCCCAGTTCATTTTGGTTTAAATTTTTTTTTATTGCGGCCAAAGGAATTCATTCCCTACATTAAATCAGCCATTCACTGTTTTAATTTTTTGATATTACCAGGTTGACGTTTAGGTATTCACTAACCTAAATGTTTGAATGGGTAATATAGATAAGATGCTGGTGAGGTAGAGGAGGTTCACCCTCTATTTTAACTTGCTTTTTAGTTTGGTTCTCCACAGTTCTGAAGAAGTCTGGATAAGTCAAAAGAGCTTAACAGTGGATTAATGTTGTTCACGTTAAAGAGTACTATGGTTCTGGCTGTCTAACTGGTGATTTTTTTTGGTTGTTATTGGATTTTTATCTACTGGTCCTGGTTTTGATCCGAGTTTTACCTTGGATTTTAATCCCTTCTGCAGTACTGTTTACACAGTTAATGCAGAACTGAAAAGTGTCCTTCCCCCTGTAGTATGCCACAATTTATTGTAGTATTGTTTATTTGCTTCATGCTGTGAGAATTGAATGTATGCCTGTCCTCTGGCTGTTAGAGACCTGCATAATTTATTTGAACTGCATACCATGGCCCATCTACTGGCTGTACTCGGTGTAACTGATTTTTTTTTTTTTTATTAATGACAGGCATGCACAATTGTGACGTTTTATTACAATTACCAAATAGGGTCTCTACAGACTCTTGTGCTTTTTGCTTAATGCTGCACATGAATACTTAATTATGTTTTAGTAACAATAATGTTTTAGAAAAATGTAAGCCAACCTGGCCTGGCAACTTGTCTTGTTTTTTGACCTTATAAATTTCAGTACCAGTAACATTTTCTCTCCAACATTCTTTGTAACTACCCATCCCAGCCTGGGAAGATCCGAACTCACATAAAACAAAATCTCTTACTTTTTTCCTTTCTGTGTATTTCAGACTTTGTAAACCATAGTATTTCTCCTAACCCCTTCAGCACTTTCTTTACTGTCAGTTATCTGTTAATACACTTGCGACTTGATATTAGAATGCAGTTGTTAAACACTTAGAACTATAATAAGTATTTGTAATTTGCATAACAATTCATACATTTTAAACTTGGGTTTTATTTGTAGTATTACGTACTCACTACAAACTTTTATTAGTAATATTGCTTTTGAATAATGTTTTTGCTGGAGTCTGCTATTTTTGATGCTATTATGCCATTAAAAAATATTGTAAGAAACAAAATAGATATTGGCTTAGCTAACACCTGCTTAAAACAGATATGTTTACATTATTTACATTTGCTGTTGTCTGCCTTTTGTTCTTGTGCATTTTATACAGATGCACATTAGATGAAAAGAAAATACATGCATGCCAGTCTTGTGGCCACATGTCTTTACTGTTTTTAACTACTCTCATTTGAATTCTATGCCCTAGAACTGTTTTGTTATTTGAAATGGTGCTGTTGAAATTATTTAACAGCTTAGCTATGAGAGGCTGCCCCTGCGTGTATGCTATGAGAACAGTGGCATACATTTTACATTACTGTTTAATTGATAAGTGTTTTGCTTTAACTGAATGACAGTTACATTAGATCCTGCTGTGTACACTAACCATTTTCTAAATGTAGAGTAGAATGCCATAAATATTTTTTATTAGTTGAGCTAACTGCTGTTGCTTTAACTCTTTACTAATCAGATTATTTTTGTCTTGTGATTTTGCATGGGCTGTCTGATATTTCTCAGTATTCTGTTCTGTAGACTCTAAAGCTCTTATGCACTTCTGAAAAAGTGTTTGCATATGTTTTCTAAACATTTTAAACTCTGTCTGACTCTTAGAAGTTTATCCATTTTTTTTCTGACAGTTCACCATGAACCTCATCTCTGTTTTTATCTGTTTTGTACTGTGCAGTGGCTTTATACCACTTTTGTCTAACAAGATGCACAGGAGATTCTGTCAATAACTGATCTGACTGCTGTTGTAGCTCTGAAATTAACATTTTACATGTGGGGACAGGACATAATGCAAGTGCATGACCCTTATCTGGTTGTTTATCATTAACAATGGTCTAAATTTTACTGTTATGACATTGCACACAGAAAGCAGTTTCATATGACTTGCACAATAAACATGTACTGTCATACCAATCATGTTTTTGTTTAAGATAACAATCAAATATAATCCATTTACATATTTCCTGACTGTCAACTTGCCCTAATAAGGTTTTACATTTGCTAATATGCTGTTTATGCAACTTCTGTAGTCTATCTAAAATTGACACAATAATACTAATACTGTGTTTACTACCTTTTTAACTAGCCTCATTTACAGCATTCATGCTGTTATGTAACAACAAAAATTTTCTTACCAAAGTTAATGATAATTTCAGCTGACCAATTCTGACCACCGTAGATGGTTAGAAAACGTTTGTAGTTACTTGAAAAGCTGGTAAAATGAAGCTGGCAGTTGTAGATTTGAACCTGAATTTTTACTAACCTGGAGAATTTATGGCACTGCTTACTTCCTGCATGGCAGTCCTACTCTGGATTCAGATGTTTGAGGAACTGTACTGCTGCAAACTGTTGGAAACTGAAATGCTTCTATTCAAGACTCAATTATGTACATAAATGATAGTTACTGCGCTTTTACTGAAGTGACCTTATACAAGGCACAGGCACAACCCCCCCCCTCCTGTGTTCAGATACAGGCAAGGCTCGCCATTGAAAAGTTATTAAAACTGAATGAATGACAGTCTTGTCTTACTGAAACTACCGACTGCAGCTTCTGTGTTGGTGCCTAGTCTAAATAAAAGGTCTGAACAGTTTCTATGTGCTAGAACCAAAGTCTAATTAGCACACTGCTTCAGTGTCTTGTAAAAACGTCTGGTCAGTGCACATAAACTTTGCAGACAATAAACTTTTTAGCAGTATATTATTATTTTTTTGTGCAGAACTAAATAACTTGTCTATATAACAGACAATACTGTACAGTTTACAGCTTTAATGTTTTCAGATTTGCTCTTCATACAGCATGAAGGATCTCCAGTGCTCAGATGTAACAAACAAATCAGATCAGATCTCACATATATACGTTCTTATGAAAGCAGTCTTTTGGGAAGTCTCAGAGTCATTACTTCGGTATTTTATGATGTCATATGGTCTGTTTATTCAACTTTTAGGGAGTCTTTCCTGTTTGAAAATATTTCTGTATGAAAGCAGTCTTTTGATATTCCCCACAGTTGATGTCATGCAGTCTGTTAATAAACTCCTTTGTGTTCTATTTCAAGGTGAATTATGTAACAGTTTAGGAAGTCTGTTAATTCTTGCACCTGGGTCCTTATCTGTTTCCCTTGAAGCTTGTACCAGACACTGTACATTCAGCTGAATGCCTTTGTTAAGAAGTTATCCTTATCAGCATTTTTTTCAAGCTATATTAGACTTTCATGTTACATTTACAGATAAATGCTGTTTTTTTAGCAAACAGAAATGCATGCATCTAGCTGACTATGTTATTATACATGTATTCTAGCAAACAGAAGTGTATGCATCTATTAGCATGCATTTATAAATCTCTAAATATATATCTAACACATACCCCATACCTCATCCTGGTCAAAGTTTTTGACACAACCCCCTACGCAGGCATAATAGAACAGCTTAATAAGCTGGGGATAAATCCCTATATCACCTGCTGGATTGCCAAGTGGCTCACAGATAGGACACAGGAAATCAAAATGAGGGAATTTACCTTTGCAAAGAGAGCAGTCACCAATGGAGTCTTCCAGGGTTCTGTCAGGGACCTTTCTTGTTTGGCATCTACTTCTCTGAAGTAAAAGCCAATACCAAAGGGCTTTGGCAGTCTATGTATGCAGATGACTGTAAGCTAGGAGCAGCCATTGAGCTAACTTTTGACCAATATGTGTCAATTGTCATAAAGAAGTCTTATATTGCACAGCTTAAAAACAAGGAAAGTGTGCCTAGATCTGGAGCCATAACCTACCCCCCTAACCCACCACAACCCACAAATACCCAGGTAATACAGCAACTAAATTCAACACCCATGTTGTAAATTCTGTCTTATCACTAACTTAATAAAACTCCACCTCTCCCCTCACTATTCTATACCCCCCTACCAACAACAAAGTATGCTTTAAACTTGATAGTGTACCCACCTCAACAATAAAAAAATATCTAGTACAAATGAAATCAAGCACCTTGGCAGTCAAACTACCAGCAGAGGACCTCAAAATAGCAACAGAAGCTATAACATTCCCAGTGTTCATACTTAGCAGTAGATCCATAAAGGAAAACCATGGTCCCAACGTCTGGAAAATATTATACATCATACTCCTACATAAAGGCAGAAATTCTACAGACCTAACCAACTACCATCCACTAGCTATCCTCTCACCCCTATCCAAGGCCTCAGAAAAACATATCCACATCCATTTGCTCAAATACCTCACTAACCATAACCTACTCTCCTTGACTCAATATTGCTTTAGGCCTAATCATGGCACCACTACTGTCCTTTTAAACTTTACAAACAGAGTTAATCAACTCTGAAACAATGGTAACCTAGTCTTTCCAAGGCATTCAATACTGTCTTGCACTAGAAACTGCTGGAGGAACTAGCCACTCTTGGCCTCGTTACCCAATCATTAACCTAGTTCCACAGCTACTTATCCAGTAGGAAACAAGTTGTGAAATGGCAACAGAACTATTTTGATTTCCTCACAGTCACAATTGGTATCGCTTGGGGATAAGTTCTAGGACTGCTACTTTTCAATATTTTTATCAGTAATCTGCACTCCACCACTAAACAAGCTTCCCTGGTACAATATGCAGATGATGCCACATATCTACTCAGCCCAAACACTCACCTGCCTACAGGAAAACACTCAAAAGGCCTTTCTAGACATAGAATCCTGGCTAAATAGCTCAAATTTGCTCCTAAATGTTAAAAAAGAGCTGATGCTTTTCACAGCCTAAATACTCAAACCAAAAACAACTTTTATATGTTATCAAGCAGAAAAACAAAAACAGAATATGTCACATAGACAAAACTTCTTGAAATAATACTTGATGATGGTCTCAGATATGACCAACACCTACAACTAGCCATCAAAAAATGGAAACTAGGCTCCCTCTTCTTCACTAACTCCAGAAAAAACAGCACAAACATACTTACTTCCATCCCTACTCTATGCCTCATCCATCTTTACAAATCTTAACTTAACCATCAAAATAAACTAGAGACAGCCTATGACAAACTTTGCTATAAATAATCCTCAAAAACCCACCATTGCATAGCATTAAAAAGCTTAACTGTCTAGAACTTAAACAAAACACTTCAACTACCATCAACTTATTACAGCCCATAGACTAATACACTTCCCAGAAAAATGTCCATCTCTAAAAGGAATACTACAACCATATACCACTAATCAAGCCCTATGATCTAGCAACAAAGCTATTCTATCCATCACAAAATTAAACAATAGTGCAGGAGACTCACAATACTCTAACCAAGTAGCAAAAATCTGGAACCAAATCTGCTTGAAATAAGGCAGTTAGACACACTGCATGTCTTCAAAACATCAGTAAAGAAACACCTGCCAAATAACTGGTTATGTTCATGCACTACCCCAGGCTTATCCCCTCCCCCACCCCCGTACTCAACCTAAACTCCACCTTCAAAGGTACACCCCTTTACTTAACCTTTCTGTACCCTAATCTTACACATATAACAGAATTACACTCCCTTTACTTAACATTTCTGTACCCTAATTTTACACGTGACAAAGTTACACCCCTTTACTTAACCTTTCTGTACCCTAATCTTACACATGCAACTTTCTCTCTCTCTCACTAAGAAATCTCACTGTCTATTCTCCCACAACTGTCATTTGCACTGTTCTTCCACAGACTGCCACTCCACCTTCTACCTACTTTATCTCCTACAAAACTTCCATTTCCCAGATGACTTCAACTACTTCTATTTTCTTTAATGTAGGTCTATACAAGCTCTCTACCTCAGTCTACCTACTGTTTCATGTAACTACTTTTCCTCTCAATCCCTTGCAGCCTTTGCTATTTTTCTCTGTACTTCCAACTGACAGACAGTGGATGCATTATGTAATGTGATTATCTGTGTAATTTTTCTGTAACCAGCTACTTCATGCAAAAATGTTTTTACTTATATTCATAGGCTATTGTATGTTATATAATCTGTTCTAAATGTATTCATATAATTGTGTTTTCATATAAACTCAATGTATTTTATAAAATGTCATTTTTTTTGCCTTTAAATGTACTTGCCTAATATGTGGAGCTTTTCTCGCCAGGCCTCTGCTGAAAATGGGATAAACCCCAGTCAGAACGTCCCGGTAAACAAAGAGAAATAAATAATAAATGGGGATGTCCTTGTCCTCCCTTACTCAGCGCTTAGGACAATCATTGAGTATAATCCCCCATTTAGCATGTATTTGTGAAGACACAGTTAACAAATGGAACATCCACAAACATACCTTACTTAAAGGATACAAGACCAAAACAATATGCCCTGCATGGATTGACTCAAGGCCCTGTCTCTATACTCAGTATCCTACAGACTGCTAAGAGATGACCTTTTCCTGGCATACAACACATCCTATGACCAATTCTGATGGATTTAATGCACATCAGCAAGTCAGATGGCATCAGAAAGACTCAGTCTAGGGATTTAGGCCTCTTCTGCAACATTGACAGAAAAGTTTGAAGGAACAGATGGGTAGCAAACTGGCTCACTGATAGAACCCACCTAATCAAAATAGGAGAAGCCACATCAAATAGTCAACCTGTAATGAGTGGCGTAACCCATGGATCGATCTTGGGGCCTCTGTTACTTGGGATATACTTCTCTGAAGTGCAGGCTAAAACTAATAGACTATGGCTGACCAAGTTTGCAGATGACTGCAAGCTGGGTGCAGTCATCAATTCTCCAAGTGATGTGGACATCCTCCAAGAGGCTCTCACCCAAACAAATGACTAGTGCTAGAAACATGGCCTCAAGCTGAATGCCAAAATATGCGTCATCATCCCCTTTGGGGAGAGTGATATCCCCACATATTATCACATTCATAACAGTGTCCTAAGTACACAATTAGCAGTGAGGGATTTGAGCACCCAGGTTGATAGCAACTTGACTTTTGACCACCATGTTTCTTCCATTTTACATAAAGCTTTCTACATGGCCCACCTCATAAGTAAGGGTATCTCATCCAGGGACAAAGAGGTCATAACATCCCTGTATTCTTCCCTTATAAGGCCAATTATTGAGTACAATGCCCCCTTCGGCATGTACCTCACAAAGCACATGCAGCAGCTGGAAAGACCACAGAGGTTCCTCATCAGGAGAATCTAGGGCCTCAAACATCTACCCTACACAGAATGCTAAAAGCACTATCCCTCTACTCAGTTTCATGCAGACTCCTCAGGGGTGACCTCTCTTTGGCATATTGATGGGACTCCTGCATATCTGCAAGTCAAACTCCACTTGAGCAACCCATATGCCAGACCTCAACGTGGTCTGTGATATCAATAGGACTTGTTGGTGAGACAGATTTGTGTCCCAGAGACTCTGTGCAATAGACTCCCTCTGTATGTCAAGCAGAGTACCTCATTATCCCTTTTAAGTTCAACCTGGATAACTGGATGGGAAACAGAAAATACACCCCTGGAATTCCACCTGTGTTCCTGCTGGACAGGGGCTTTGGGTGCTGACCTCTCTAAACATGGGCTAAACTCTTGGCTAGGCTTAAAAGGGCCTCAGGTCCAATAGCCTAGTACCCTTATATCTTGTCTGGGATATTACTGCCCTAAAACAGGTTGCCTATCTACATAAAAGAAAGCTCATCCATGTCACTTTCAAGCTCAACTTAGCTGTATGGATGGGAACCAGCAAATTTACCCCAGGACAGCCCCTTGTACCACTAATAGATATAGGCATCTCCTAAATGATTTATCCCATGCATGGGTCCCTTCAAATTATATATGGTATGATGACAGTTATTCTTACTGGGTGTAATATAGAATTATTGTCCATGGGATAGGAAAAGCCAGTCTAATACCAAATGAGATTAATTCAAGCACCAGAAGGGAAATTGACTAGACTTAAAATGGCCAGAAGGGGCTGCTAGCCTAGTACTTTCTTATGAACATATGGACCTGTACATACATATACATGTATACAAATATATATATATATATATATATATATATATATATATATATACACACACACACACACACACACACACACACACACACACACACACACACACACACACACACACACACACACACACACACACACACACACATTATATATCTATTAATCTATCTGTGCATTAGATCTGGATATGGTCTATAGATGCAGATGTACACTGACACACATTTTATATAGTTATCTATCTATACAGGTAGATACATGAATGAATGTGTGTATATCTATATAAAATTTGTGTCTATGTACCTCTGCATCTATAGATCATATCCATATCTAATGCATATGTATATCTGCATCTGTGTATAGAAAAGGGTTCCTTCATAATTTCAAAATACTGAAATCCAGAATTTCAGTATTTCAAAATTATAACACTGAAGCCTTGAAATCCTGAAACACCAGAAGAGCGAAATTCAAAATCCCGAAGTACGGAGATTTTGAATTAGCGCTTCTGGTGTTGCGGTGTGAATGGTTAGGTGTTAGTTCAGGTATGTATGTATGTGTAAGTGTGTTGGTTAGGGGCTTTAGTGTATGTCAGTGTGCGTTGTGACTGTGATGTGTGTGTGCGAGGGACTGTAAAATGTGTGGGTGTGAGTTACCTCTGTGTGTCTGATTGTGTGATCTCAGAGTTAGTGTGATCTCGGAGTTAGTATATATAAGTAAAGGACTGTGGGGGGGTGAAGCCCCCCACATGAGGGGTGCAGGGTATATGTGGTCTAGGTTTGTCTGTGTGCTTGTGGGGGGAAGTTGTGTGTATGTTTATGTGTGTGCTCTGTGTGTAGTGTAGGTTTGGGATTTTGAGTTTCGCGGTTATGGGTTTTTGGGATTTTAAGGTTTTGGCTATGTAATTTTGAAATACTGAAATTCGGGATTTCAGTATTTCGAGATTTCATAGTGAACCCATGGAAACATATATACATATCAAATACTATATTTTTACATCCATATGTGTATATTTTTTCTTACTGTTGCTGTTGTTGTTATTATTATGAATCAGTGAGTTGATCTCAACTCATGGCAATTCCATGGATATTTGTTCTGAATTATATTCTGTCCTCAGTTGACTAATCACTGATGGAGAGAGATTGTTTGCTTTACTTATTGAACCATTTCATTGCATTGGAATCTTCCTTTTTATGTTGATTTGTGACCTTGCCAAGCATGATGTCTTTCTGATGATCTTTCTCTTAACATGATATGTAAATATTATCTCTTCCAAAACTGATTGATTTGCTTTTTGAGCATACAGTACATGCAGCATTCTTTGCCAACAATACAATTCAAAGATATTGATTTTTTTCCTGTCATATTCTTTGCATCCGTATGATGTCATTAAAATTGCCTTAGCTCTGTGCATAGAGGAATAAAGACCTAACTGTTACCCAAGTGACTGAGGTTTTGTTAGCAGCTGGTGGGGGTATTAGTGAAAGGGCATGGCATGCCCAATTATTTTTCTGGGTGGTCAGATTGTATACTCTGGGGAAGCACATGGGTCTGATACAATTTCTCAAGTGGAGACTAGAGAACCTCTTTTCCAAGGTTTGAGGTTGGTGGGTGGGGTCACTTATTGATGTGCATCTCTTGCAGATGCTAGGAGTCCCCCCCCCGACATGCATTACATGTCCCACCTTTTGTAGTAGATATGAGTGCTAATGGGAACATAGTAATATATCTCACCTTCTTTGTGGAACAATTCTGGACAAAGCCTAAAATCATTGTGGGAGAAAGAGCCAAAACCAGGGACATTTTTAAATATTATTTTAAGTCAGGTAAAACATTAATAATGAACAACAGGTTTTATATCAACATTGGAATTATGAAACCCTAATGTCTGACATTATTGATTGTCTTTAATCCTCAATGGTTTACCAGAAAATTAAAAATGTTATGAGGAAGATGCAAAAACATGGAAAAATCAGGGGCATTTTACAAAAGTCTGTGGAGTTGAGAGCATTCATAGGGCTAACAGGAAAAGAATCCAACCACTAATAATGCCTAAGAAGTCTTTCTTCTCAGCTGATACTTTCCCTCAGTGATGAGGGAACAAATGGGTTATTGGCTGAATAGGGGCAGATAATTAGCAGATAGAAGGGGCAAAACATTGCTTGGACAAATTGATCCTTTCAAATCAGAAATACATCTCTACACTTGGAAGTTATTGATACAAGGAAACTGAAGCTATCTCTTGTTTCGATTTCTTCTAAATCAGGAAGTCATTTTTTTCAATTTTACTGGTTGTCCAGATCTTTGTCTTCTTGACATTAAGGTGAAAACTCATTTTGAAACGATGTTATTTACTTCTTTAAGCAAATATTTCAGACTGTTTCACTTTCAACCAGTAGTGTGGTATCATCAGCATAGGAAGATTAATAAGATTCTGTAACTATATCTATAATCTGTTGTGTATGACAATAAATTTTAGAAGCTACACACCATTTACCAATTTGTATTTACTCCTTCTACATCTTATGTATCCATGAAATGATTTCCTATTATGCTCAATGTCTTTATATACATTTTCTTCAAATTTTTCTTAAACTATGTTTAATTTGGTTGTCCCACTTGTTTATTTCAGTTTTCAAAGTTGTAGTTCAACTTCTTTTTACATTTCTTATTTTTTTTGTCTCTCATCTTAATCAAGTATCTTGTTCTTATGGAAATATATCCTCCTGGAATTGCCTACCAAGATCCTAATGTTAAACTTTTTTTTTTGCATTTAAACATTTTCTCTTTCAAAGCTTTCCACATTCTTTTTGCATTTTTTTCACTGAAGGCATCACTCCAATTGAGTGGCTGCTTTGCTTCCATATAATCTGTTATTAACCTTCTGTGCATTGATTTACATTTCAGTTTGGCAGAATTATCTTGCAACAAATTAACCTTTATAACCTCATGATCACTGCACATAAATGATGGTAAAACTCAACGTGAAGTAACTGTAATTTCTTTAAGAACACAAACAATGTCTCGTATGTTCTGATCCCTGGTAGGCTTTTTTACAGTCTGAATCAATTGTTGTTCCTGAACATACGTTATGAATAATTTCCTTACTAATATTGTTGAATCTTTATTATTTCAGTTGATTTCTGGTAAATTTAAGTCCCCAGCCACTATTATTCTTCCCGTCTGTGTTTTATATTAGAAATATATGAATTCCTCTAGGTCATCAGCACTTGACTTTGGTGGTCTGTACACTCCATCAATTGTTATATGTTCCATGTTTGTCTTTATTGTCACAGTTCCACAATCTATAGTACTAGTGTTATCAATGAATATATAAAAATCACAGGTCTCATAACTATCTTTAATCCCTATCATAGCACCTCTACCTTTTTTTGTTAGAATGTCTGTTATAGTAAAAACATTTATACTGTGACAGAACAGATCTCCAGTCCTTATTCTTTAACCATGTTTCACAAACAATAACACCATCAGTCTTGTGGGAACATAGAACATTTTCCAATAAAAAAATATATATTATTAATGCTCCTAGCATTAACAACCATCAGAGATGCATCAAATGTTGCTGTCTGCCAACTTTTAAATGTTTGACCTGACAAAAATCCTGCCTTGTGTTTGTCAAATATTGCAAAATATCTGCTGAAAAAATTCTCTTTGCTGATCTTGACAAGTCCATGCCATCCTGTCTGAACAAGCACGTGTTGTCCAAAATTAGACTCTGATGCTCTACACAGTTAAATTTTTTAAAACAGGACATTTTTTTTTCATATAGTGATTTACCCAACGAATCTTTTCATTCACTGTGACCTATGATTTGTGAAAAATATGTCCCAACACCTGAACAAGATATGCTATCTAACAGGGCTGTAAGTTCATTACTAAGAGTCAGACAGTCCTTGCGGATGAGATCATTTGTACCGACATGAATGAAAACAGATCCATATTTCCTTACATTAAGGCATTCAAAGACCTGTCTCACATACTCTATTTTTGGTTCTGGCAAGCATAGCACTATTTGATGTTCATTGTCTTCTCTGCAAATGTAAGTATCAGCTCCTCTGATAACTGAACGTGTAATTGCAAGAATATCTTTTCTGACCAGATCTGAAGAATCCTCACCTTCTAATTCGATAATATCTGGTCTATCAATTGTTACAAAGGAATGATCGTCATCACCATTAGTCTTATTAATCCCACTGTTTTCATTGCTTATGACATTTGCAAGCATACAGTTCCCATCCAGCTGGCTTTGTACATCCACACCTTGAGCCATGTTGTCAACATCTGTCTTTGTCCTCTATTTTCTTACAGTAATGTTCTCTGATGCTTCCATGTTCACCGTTGATTTCCTCCTCTTCACTTGCCACTTATCTCTTTTTTCTACTTTCTCTTTTGGAAAAATTATGCCTCTTTATGAACACTGAAGGTTTTCTAATTAAAAAAAAAAGTTATCACTCCTTGTAATCTGTATGTTACATAACAAGGCAATGTCCTTTTTAGTCTTCTTCTTCTTTCGGCTGCTCCCATCAGGGGTCGCCACAGCAGATCAACTGTTTCCATTTCTTCCTGTCCTCTGCATCTTGCTCTGTCACACCAACCACCTGCATGTCCTCTCTCACCACATCCATAAACCTTATTTTAGGCCTTCCTCTTTTCCTGTTACCTGGCAGCTTCATCCTTATATCTTTTTCCCAATATACTTAGCATCCCTTCTCAGCACATGTCCAAACCAACGTAATCTTGCCTCTCTGGCTTTGTCTCCAAACATTCTAACCTGGGCTGACTCTCTAATATACTTATTTCTAATCCTGTCCACCCTCGTCACACCCAGTGCAAATCTTAACATCTTTAACTCTGCCACATCCAGCTCTGACTCCTGCCTTCTCAGACATTTTTTCTTCCTCATTTGTTGTGAACGTTTTCCTTCCTTTCTTTATTTCCTTCTATAAACTCTAAATCCCCAGATTGCTGAACACATGTATCCAGAATTCCAAAGTTGTCAGTAACATTATCTTATTTCACAGTGGTTGAGTGATCTTTACAATCGACACCTCCTTTCCTAAATGTGCTCTATTTGCTCTTTGCCTAACATTATCTCATCAGTCCAGTCATTAATACATATAACAACAGTTCTCCAAGCTGTGCCAATTGCACAAGTGCAAATCATGGTAAGTAAATCATCCATCTTTGGACATGAGGAACACAGCTCCCCAATGTTATCAGGTGTTACCTTTAAACATGCATAACATTTTTTACACTGTACAAGATATTTATGCTTTAGCAAATCATTAACGGCATACTCATTTAAGGTATCCTTATTCAGCAGCAAATAAATTAAAAATTCTAAAAGAAAAAAATAATCAAAATCAGTTACCACAGAATTCAAAGAGAATTTAAATCAACTTCTATGAGAAAGATCACACAAACAATATACAAATAAATATTATAGTAAACTCTCGGTTAACCAGCACCCATGGGGATTGGTAGATGCTGGATTCATAGGTTCATACTAAGCTAATTACCCTTGCAAGCCATTTTAAGCTTAGCCAACTATCCCTTGTGAGACTCAAACCCTGCACCTTGTGTTTGTAAGGCAAATACCTTAACCATTACGCCACCCTCCCAACCCAGGTTGGAGAGAGGGAATTTATTCCTATCTTCCTTTTTAAAACTCTAAAACTCTAAAAACATAAGGTATGTTTCTGCGGGGGAGGGGACAGAAAGTGCAACACATGAAAATTGCACTGTATTTCTTCAGTTTTTTTTTTCTGGTTGCTTGAGTTCCAGTTAACTGCGAATTTACTGTAAATTAAATACAGGAAAGTTGTCCCGGTCTCCTTCAATAACACGTCACACCAAATGACATTTGACAAACTTTATTACATTTCCATAACATAGCTTTGATCACCAACTTTATTAATTACAACTATTCACGATACAATTGATTCTAACACAGCATAACATCCTTGTAATGTTAATCAGGGCAGCGTACCTACTCACCCTGCCCCAGTAAGCAGCGTCCATACCTCTACTCACTTACTTTCCTTATGAAGCAGCGTCCCAACTCACTTCATACACCATCCATTGAATTACCTTCCACCAAATAAGCACCATCCTTACCTCAGCTTGATTATCTATTCAGCAAGCTTCCTCCAACTACTCATTTCCTTTCCCCAGATCCTTGAAATGAACATCCAGACATCAGAGTGGGAACAGAAGAGGGCAAGCCTATCCCTCTTTTCTGCCTACCCCCACTGACAAATAACTCAACTTCCCATCAACGAAAAGAGGGAGGGTGGGTAGGAAGTTCACACCAAAATGTGATTGCTTAACCCAACTACACTAGACTAAACCTCTTAAGCCCCTCCCCATCATTATCTCATTTCCTCCCAACGATCTCTGCCTCCACTTAACCCTTTCACCTCCCCAACCCACTCAATTCCCCTAATATTAACCTAACTCCCCCATGAAGATGTCCCAGGACAACTTTGTTGTCAAACTTCATTTGTCCCGGTCCCCTTCAATAACACACATCATACCAAATGACATTTGATGACCTTTATTAAATTTCCATAGCATAGCTTTGATCACCAAATTTATTAATTACAACTATTCATGATACAATTGATTCTAACACAGCATAACATCCTTGTTATGTTAATCAGGGCAGCGTACCTACTCACCCTGCCCCAGTAAGCAGCGTCCAACCTCTACTCACTTACTTCACTTATGAAGCAGCGTCCCATCTTACTTCATACACCATTCATTGTAATGTTAATCAGGGCAGCGTACGTACTTACCCTGCCCAACAAGCAGGGTCCATACCTCTGCTCGCTTACTTTACTTATGAATCAGCATCCCAACTCACTTCATACACCATCCATTGAATTAACTTCTACCAAATAAGCACTATCCTTACCTCAGCTTGCTTATCTATTCAGCAAGCTTCCTCCAACTACTCATTTCCTTTCCCTAGATCCTTGAAATGAACATCCAGACATCAGAGGGGGAACAGAAAAGGGCAAGCATATCCCTCTTCTCCACCAACAAGCCTGACCAGGCTGTTCCCCCTCCCTTCTACCCAAAGTTGTTCAATCAACTTCCCATAAAGGGAAAGGTCAAGCCAAACATCATTCGGTGTACCCATCATCTGTAAAGAACCTTAGAATCCCACCTTGCCATACACTCACTGAAACACACCCTAATGAAACTAAATAAAATAAAGTTACTGTAACCCCACTGTAAAACCAGAACATCCACACCAACAGAAAACACCCTTTTAACCCGCTTCCTTCCAAGCTGAAGTCATGGCTCAACCTGAACGGATTGACAACCTATAACCACAACTAAACCACAAACTATAACCCCTTGAACTCAAAAGATACCCAGTCAAAATTATTATCAAATTGCACACCCATTACCCTGTCAGCTGTAGCATATCACCTTAGCCCACCAACTACCGAGTTCTGAATGTGCAACAACTAAATTACCGTAGGGAATAGTCCAACTCCAAAACCTTATATCTTAAACTTAGATGATGGAAAACCAGCACCCCTTGATCTAGTTCCTGAAAACTTGCCTATATTTAGCAATGAAGTACTCTACGTGCCCAGCCATAAACACCCCCAATTCACTCATTACCAAATATTAACCCCTGTTTGTCCCTGACCTTTCCCCTTGAAAGCTCTCTTTCTTTATGTTACCTATACCACTAGTAGGTAATTAAGACCTGTCCTATAGCTGCCTTATCCTACAACCAAGCTTCCTTAAAACCTTCTAACTCCCCTGCAACCACACACCCAGTTCCTAAAACTATCCCAACACAGTCCCCTACCTACCATGCTTCCTAAACTCTATCTATAAAATTCACCCAAACTCCAAAAGAAATGATCCTTGTGCTATTCTGTAAAACCTTAACCTGGTATGTAACATTGACACTATGTATTCAAGGGACAAATTTGTCACCACGATACTACCCATTAGGAACAAACTTCAGCATCCTATCCAACACCCCATTGGCCCTTCCCAAACACACTGTTCAAACAACTGGATGACTGAATACAACCACTGCAAGGTTCTAGGAAAGCCAGGATTGAACTTCACTGGCTTGCAAGAGCCATAAGGCTCTAGCCTAATAAGTTCCTATGCTCCTATGAATGCCGTAACTCTACTCATCCCGTGGGATCCCCACACTCCCCATAAACCATCCCCAAAAGTTTTCCTCCTTTGGCCCTCTACCTACTTCTTCCCTACTTGCTCCTTGTACCAACCCAATAATCAGCTCCCACTAATTAAACCCAGACCTCTAACATGCCTTATTAAGGTGATTACTCAGACCCTCCTTGTGCCCCATTCCAGCAGCAAGAACATCCATCCTATCAAAACCTCACCTTTCAAATCCCTTTTCACGCCACCGCATGATGCCTTTTGCACTTCAGCCATCTACAAGTAAAAGAAAAAACAATAAATTCTATGTGCACGCACACCAATTACTTAACCTCTAGTTTTGGCCTAAGTATAATTTGGTAATCAACTCATGCATCAGCTACTCTCTCAGAGAACTAATTGGTACATCCCTCATTGCTATATAATCTTCTGCAGAGGTTGCCTGATAATTCTCTACTACTTCGATAACTCCAAATATTCCAAGAGGTAGTTGTCTCTAAATGCCCTCTATACCTGAATAAAGTCTCCTGTTAAAATTCTGTATGAGACACTATACAAGTTCAGTATTTTAATCTTTCATAATACCAAATTTTTACATTCACCCATGCCCTTTGTATATTTCCACTGTGCTCTTTCCAATTTACTCGTTTATTTCTTATAAGGTTTCTATGTTATTATCCCATACTCTCGTTTGTTTCTAATATAACTTCCCCCTTACCTCTCTTCCCCCTTATGATGCTTAATGTTCTTAATAATGGGACAAAGGTCCAAATAAGGACAACTCCCAAATAACTCTAAACTTAGAAGACAGGGGTTGCCTCAACATGAATTCTCTGACAGGAAAGAAGTGTAAACCTCCCATGTTTGTCAATATTCTGCCAACTGTACAGTTGAGAGGCATGCCTAATGCAAAAGTGGAGAAAGCCTGACAGAATGAGAAAAACATTGCAAAGAACTGTATATCCTTAGACTATAAATATGTTGCGATCCAATTACAATGAATGAGCAAAAAAGAAGGCCTCATTATGAACCATGAGGAAACCTAATTTGGAAGGAACATAGTTTTAACACTCACTTAGCGATTTGGCTAGCTTTCCTACTTCTTTTAATGGTCTCGTTAACTTCAAATTACGCATCACTAGAATCAAAGCTCTATTAAATATTTTAATATCTAATTTATAAACTTACCAAGACTGTCTCAGCTAAATGTAATCTTCTAAACTCATACTGAGACATCTGTGTCATACATTCACTCTGTAAAAATTTCTATATGCTAACAGCACAAGATATTTGCATACATTTTCAACAGTAGTGGTACTGACATACAGGGGTTGGGGGATTCCCTTCTGCTGTTGACAGGAATTCTTTTAAATTAGGTATAAGGAGAGAAGCCTTCCACAGTTATGAATAACCACTTCAAATGTAAGTTAAAATTTGAATTATATGATAAAACAATTCAGAAAACCAATGTTTCCTAATCTCACAGCTAGCCTATCATTTATTGAAGTGCTCACAGAATTCCCTGTAAATTGCTATCAGTTCTTTATCCATCAACATTAAAAATAATACTCATTCTATTAAGTGACGTGCGTACTATATACTTTCTGAGAAATGTACTTATGTTAACATACTTTTAATATTTGAAGTTATATTCATATAATTTCAATCTTATTATTCTAATAGAGTTAACTTTCTGAAAACCCTGACAAGTATCCAGTGTATTTCCTGCTTATATGTTTTAATGCATCCATCTTGTAACCGAAGTGTTAACTTAGTTTCTGGTGATAGAAACAAGCTAAACCTGACAACAATTACAATATCAACAAATTGTTGCCCCATTTTAGCCTAGTCACAGAATCCATCAGTACAGAAAACTGCAGTACATGTATACCCTCAACCCCTCAAGCAAAGCAAAGGAACCGGACCTATCCACATCCGCAGTCACGCCACACGCATGCGTGACCCACAGCAATCACTCGCGGGCACCTCACAGCCCCAAAAACCCACCACGCAATCTTGACTGACTAAACAGAACACCACAAAATGGATGACAACATTGGGGATCTAGATGCCCAATGACACTGCTCCCACGAAACTAAGAAGGAGCCATCAAGCATGCCATGCCACTCCATCATTGTTTATATTTTATTTATTTTTTTACACCCCTCTCCACAAAGTCCAGCAAGTTGACCACCGAAAGGTCTGGTGCACCAAAGTTGATCCCAGCCAACCCTGCACCGCACATGCCCTGGCCAGCCACAACCACATGGGAGTGCCCCATGGAGCAAAAACCTCAACAATCTGAACCAGACAGAGACTTCCTCCACCCCAGACAAGATCCAAAATGCCCCCACCATCACAAGCAAGGCCAGCCCATATTGTGATCCACCTCCACACAAATAGATCTTTCTTTCTCACTTCACCTACCTGTCAACTGTTTTTTTTTTTTTTTAGTGTCCAATCACAGAGCCGAAGGGGACGCCAACTCCACAAACACAGAGCCCACCACTGCTGCAAGTCCAATGGTCAACCCAATCACCAAGAAAGCCAAGCAACAAATCGAGCAGACATTCCGCACCACCATACAAGTCCAACGGTCAACCCGATCACCAAGAAAGCTGAGCAACAAACCGAGCAGACATTCTGCGCAACCATACGTACACAGAGAAACCCTCAGCCCATGAAAAGGGTCTGACTGGCCAGCCACAACTACACAGGAGTGCTCCATGGTGTAAAAACAACAACAAAATGCAGCGCTTGACCGGAGACCACCCCACAGAACCACAATGAGCAAGAAGCCCACCCCAGAAGCCGGATCCTTTGCAAAGCAAATCCTCCACTGAACACAATCTCAAAGACTGCAACACGCTGTGGACAAGAGACAGCAACACTCCAAGGCAGCACACGATCACCAATGGAAATCCAGACGACTGCACCCACAAAACTCACAGCACACCTCCAAGCCCTGCATTGCGGATAAGGCTCAACACCAGAGCAGCAAAACACCCACTCACTTCTACCCCATTGAAAAGGAACAGGGGGGAATCAGCACTGCCAGCAAACACAATGCTCCCAGTCCTGACAACTTGCCACTCACTCAGGCCAACCCACCAGCAAGAATTCTGGGCATTCCAGCAGCTCCGAAGGCTACAGCTGAATGCACAACCAGCTTGCAATCCTCACAACTCCCTCCCACGAAGAATCGCCAGCACCGGAAGGTCACACATTCCAACCAAAACATGCAAAACATCTACTGAACAACCTGAATCAAGGACCACACAACCAGCAAGCCCCCAGCATGGAACACTGCACCCCACACCTACACCCAATCCTGCCCCCAATCCCAAACTGTAGCAGTTACCATTTTCCTTTTTTTTTTTTTTTGGGATAAAACCGTTGGGCAAGAAAAAACAGATGCAGACACATGCAACTACCAACTCTACCTACCCAGCCACAATGTCTCCTCACTACCACAACCACTGACCCAGGCCTACCTGCCAAGTCCAATACCCACAGGTCATCTTGGACGTTCTGCTTGCCTTAGCAAGTTCACGCCAAAATGTGATTGCTTAACCCAACTACCCTAGACTAAACCTCTTAAGTCCCTCCCCATCATTATCTCATGTCCTCCCAACCATCCCTGCCTCCACTTAACCCTTTCACCTCCCCAACCCACTCAACTCCCCTAATATTAACCTAACCTCTCCCATGAAGATGTCCTGGGACAACTTTGTTTGTTGCCAAACTTCATTTATAATTCTGAGTGTACAAGTTGTGAAAGTCACACAAAAGCAGGAATTCCTTTACTCACTATTACTCACAGTTGCACCTTTTTTAACAGTAAAGAGCAACAAATCACAAACCAAGACAGGATTATTTTGATAAGCTCTCACAGATCTCATGAAGTTGGTGCATATACCTGAATTATATTCATGTTAATTGGGATACCTGTTAGAAGAACAGATTTTCAGTATTTACTGAGTATGTGGTATGTCACTACAGCTCTTGAAAGTATCTTAATTCTAAATGCAACAACATTTCTGCTTTGTTTTGAATTTCTGCCATAACATATCATGTGCTCATTGTATTTGAAGCATCTAATACCAGTCTATTTTAGTTAACTGACTCTCAGTAGATTATATTTTAATTTGTGACTGCAACCAGATTTTCTTGTTTAATACACTTCATGTCCTAATACGTAAAACACCTTTTCAGTATCTGATGCTCATTTCATGCATTTATGTATGCATGTATAACACCTGGACGTTGATGGGATAGCCTCTGAGGAAATGAACAAATACTATAGTTTATATTTGTGCACGTGTGCACGTATCTATTATCTATATGTATATATATATATATGTATATCTATATCTATATCTAACTATCTATCTGTGTATCTATCTGTGTATCTATCTATCTATCTATCCATCTATCTATCTATCTTTCTTTCATATACACACTAACATAGTGATTGCTGACCCATGACATGACCATGGTAATAACGTTCTCATTGTACCAAAGAAACATACCAATGAGCACAGAAGAGGGTGTGTTAGAGAGGTTGAAGAAGACAGGTAAGCTATTCCCATGATACTTAACAGGGAACATTTGCCAATAGAGTTATTATCAGATAAGTTAGGTCTGTGTAGAAACTGACAGGGAAAGACCCATAGTTAAGAATCCTGGTTCCTGGCCTGAAAGAGTAGTCGCCAGAGAGTGATAAGGGCAGTTCCAAGAAATCTCTTAAATAAGAGGTTCTGAAATCAAGAGGGGATAAAGGGATCTAATCCTGCTTGCTGAAGGAGAATCTTACAGATGTTATTGAAATGACCTGCTTGTTTTGTAACTAAATTCTCTGTAAGTAATGTTATATTCAAGATTGTTTTGGGGTGGAATCTGTGGAATGGTTTTGCTCAAATACTAATTTTTATTTTTCTGTGACACAAGAAGGACTGAGGAACATTTTTTTGTTGAAATGGTAATTATTAAATTCTGTTATTTCCTACACTTGGCAAGAAACTATGTTTTTGTTTCCATCTATAAATAAATCTGATTAAAACTGAAAATTAACTGAAGACTGTTCGTTTTGGTTCCACCCATGCTACATTTTCTGATTGCAGTGAGTAGAACAGTTTTTCGTTTATAACTGTGACTTTCCTACTTGCTCTGATTTTTTTCTTCAAACCCCACAAGGAGGAATTCAATTTCTTTTTTTTTTAAAACAAGTTTATTGTTTTTAACATACAAAATAAATATCATAACAATTTTATACAAGTAATTAAATAGAAATAGTTATAACATTCAATAAAATAACCAAAGTATTTACAAAGACATCCACTACAAATCAATTAATTGATTAAACTAAAATGCCATGCTATTGAAACTAAGATTTATTTTAACAGGTTTTGTAAAGTATCCCATATAATATAATAAGATGTTTTTCTAGTAGTTCTTGATTTTATTGTCATCAATTCCATATGACACACTTCAGTCATAACATTTTTAAATTCATTAAACGAAGGAGGGGTATCTGAAATCCAATTTCTGGTTATTATTTTTCTAGCCACTGCTAGAATAGACCATAATAAGGGAAGCTTAACTTTTTTAACACTTTTAGGAACAGGAGTGTTGAATAATATAAGTGATTTAGAAATAATGAAATTATCTGTAAAAAGGGCCTGCAAAAAATCATTGATTAACTTCCAATATTCCTTCAATTTTATACAGTCATAAAACATATGTGCCCAATCAGCATTAATTTCTACATTACATCTTTTACATAGGTTGTCTTTATTATTTATTTTATTCATCATTAAAGGTGTATAGAAGGATCTATGTAAACATTTCCAAGTAAAAAGTCTCCAATTAATGGAAGAAGTAGTTTTATAAGCAGATTCCAATATATATTGTTTATCTTGTTGTTTTGGTGATTCACCATTAATGGAAATGAAATAATTCCAATAGGTATCTGCACTGTGATAAGTTTCTTCTCTGATAATTTTATGTATGTATGAGAGCTTACCTTTATCAGAAACTCTATGTTGTAAATTTAATATCAAGTAATCAATCAGTATTGGAATAGATTCTTTAACTGTTATAGACATTAAATCAATTTTATTAATAAGATGTTGTCTAAAGGTCTGAACTTCTAACCAACAAGTTTCTCTCAGATCAAATTCTTGTTTTAAGAAGTCTAAATTTTTTACTTTATTATCAGATAGCAACTGATACCAATACTTTAGATCATTCTCTGTGACTAAAAGAGTTCTTTCAGAAGTGATTGACAAAAGCATACCTTGTGTATACATTATAGGAAATAGAATAAAATTCCATTCCTTATACTTAGGATGCATGAATATAAAATTACGATAACTGATAATAATGTTTAATGGGTAACTAACTATATATTTTGGTGTAATAGGTGAAGTACAAAATTCTTTTAGTAACCATAACATGGGGTTATTTACAATAATATTTTTATGTGTTAAAGAGATTTTCATGAAGTGAATGCTAATTAGTTCCCAGTAATCTTTCCATCTTGCAACATATGACTGATCTATTAACAAAGTAATAACTTTTATAATAGAAGAGGTAGTATATAAATTAAAGTCTGGAAATGAAATGCCCCCTTTAGACCAGCTATTAGTATGTTTCTTTAATGCAATTCTAGGTCTATTAGGTGCCCATAAGAAATTTAACATTAGTGAATTCAATTTCTTAATAATTATTTTTGTAGGTGGGAGTATTATTGATTGTATTAAGTATAATATCTTAGGGAATATTATCATTTTAATAATTGTAAGTCTCTCTTCCATGGTAAAAAACATATTGTTCCAGCTATTGAAAAGATTTTGTATATTAAGAAGACAGGTACTATAATTATTATGTATAATAGATTTGATATCTTTAGATAATATTATACCTAAGTATGTTATCTGACCTGAGTTGGGTATATATTTGCTAAAATCACTAATTAGGACATTTTTTCGTGTATATATTGGTAATATTTTAGTTTTTTCTTCATTGAATATTAAACCAGAGATATTTTTAAAATCCATCATTTTATCAAATAAGGACTGCATAGAAGAGTTAGATCCTGCTGATGTAATTAGAACATCATCTGCAAAAAGTTGAATTTTAGATATTGTATTTTCATCTATATCAAATCCTTCTATATCAGTACTGTTTCTGATCAAATTAGCCCAAGACTCCATTATTAAAGTAAATAATAGTGGAGAGAGTGGACACCCTTGTTTTGTACCTTTTAAAATGGGTATTTTTTGTGAGACATATGTTCCTATCTTATTGTAAGCCAGTGCTCCTTTATATAGATGTTCAATTAGATTTACAAATGCATCTGAGAAGTTTGTGCACTTCAGTAAGATAAACAAGTAGTCCCAACTTACTGAATCAAATGCTGAACTTATATCGAGACTAATAAGTGTTAAATCTTTCTTTTTCCTATTTGCAAAATCAATTAATGTTAAAGTTCTCCTTATATTATCAAAAGTATTTCTATTTACAATAAAGCCTGTCTGATCTATATCTATAATACATGGGATGATTGTCTTTAATCTATCAGCAAAAATGCTCATAAACATTTTATAGTCAACATTAAGTAATGAGATAGGTCTATATGAAGTGCATCTGGTTGGGTCTTTATTGGGTTTTAAAATTGGCGAAATAAATGTGTATTGCCAAGATGGGAGAGTTGTTAACTCATTTTGGGCCAAAATAAAAACCTTATGTATTAATGAGTATGTACTTTTGGAAAGAATTTTATAGATCTCTGGTATAATACCATCATTACCTGGTGCTTTGTTTGATTTAAGCTTGTTTATTTGTGTAACAACCTCTGTATATGAAATATTTTTATCCAATAGTTTAGTCTGTTGTTTATTAAGTTTTTTGTTCATGTTTGTAGTTATAAATTTCTTTATTTTATCTTTAGGCTCCATGTTAATGTTATTATGATTAATTTTGTGAAAGTGATTTCTAAATTCATCTAATATTTCTGGTAAACTAGAAACATTCTTCTTTTTCCTTGGAGAGAAATTTTCTTTGATATGATTTTGCTTATTCAACCTTTTGTTTTATTTTTAAGTCTATGTAAGTATTTGGGACTTATTGAGTAAGACAAAAACTTGTATTTCTCTAATATTATTTTAACTTTATGAGTTAAAATGTCTTTGTATTTCTCATTTAATTTATTTATTTCTTCAATAACTTTTTTGTCCATAATATTTTCTTTATTATTATGCTTATATGAGTCTAATTTGCTTTGAATATCTAATAATTCCTTGTCCCAAGATTTCCTTTTATTATTATACCATCTGATACTTTGTCCATATAGGTATGATTTTAAAGCATCCCAAACATAAACAATGGAGACTTCAGGTGTATTGCTTATGTCTAAAAAATGTTGCACTTCTGAAAGTATATACTCTTTATAGTCTTTTAGTTGAGTTAAGTATGCTGGTATCCTTTTGATCTGAACATTGTAAGTACTTTTAATCATAAACTCAAAGACAATTGAATTATGATCTGATATAGGACACAAAATGATTTTAGAATTAATTAAGTCTGTTACCATCTGGTTAGAAATAAAGACTCTGTCTATTTTTGAATAAGTTTTATATCTGTTAGAAAAAAAAATGTATGGTAATGATTTTGAATCTATCTGATTATTAATATCATTCAAATGATATAAATTAACAAAATCCTTTAAATGTTTTGTATTAGATGCAATTTTCCTTTTTCCTATAGTAGTAGTATCTTTTTCATGTAGGATACAATTAAAGTCACCTGCTAAAATAATATCTCCTATAGAAAATGATATGATCTTATTGAGATGGTATTTCACTGTATTAATGCCAATTCGTGGTAGCCAATATACATTGATTAATGTATATGTCTTTCCATTAATCTGTATTGTAACCATACAAAACATTCCTTTATCATCTTCATAAGACTTAATAGTTTTAGGTATGGGCATACTTTTATTCCATAAAATAGCCACTCCTCTTTTTTTCTGAGTGTGTTCTGAACTAACCAAGACTGTATATTTATTAGTGGCTAATTTATCAATATCCTTTTTCAGGAGATGTGTTTCTTGAAGGAATACTAAGTTGGCCTTATGTAAATTAATGTATCTCATTAAACTTGCCCTTTTACATGGGTTATTCAGTCCATTAATGTTTAAAGAAATTCCTTTTAGAGAAATCATTTGGCTTTTTTAAACATATAAAACTTATAATCAGAATAACAATTAACAAAATAAGTGATATTATACCTCCTCCTTTAGGTGTACCATTAAATATAGCTGTATTTATTGAAAATCTTATGGGATTTTGTATAAGCTTCATTTTTACTTGTAGTGACAATGAGTTTATAAAATGTGTTGTGGATGTCAGAACTATATACAAACAACAATAAACAGATGAAAATAATATTAGGATTAAACATTGCACCCAGCCTGGAGTTAAAAACTCCAACTTTGAGTAGCACATACCACTCAAGTTATCCCCCTATCCTAAGCAGCAGTACATCAGCTGCCACCATATCAATTTAATACAGGTTATTATTAACTAAAGTTAACCTCATTTAATTAGATTATCTAGTAAGACAAAGCTAAACAATTTATAAATCAGCTTCATATAAACAAATAAGAACATTTAGAAACAGTTCATACTGCTATGTACATCTATTTAGTATAATACATTTATAATCAAAATAGCATTCTAATAAACTTGAATAAACTTGATAATGGGAACCAAGAAGAGAGAGACAGAGAGGGAAAGGAAGAGAGAGAGAAAGAGAGGAAAAAAAAAAAAAAAAAAAAAGGGGCATATCTATATATTAGTTTATTAAAAGCTTGTAAAAATAAGTTCTTATGTTCATTTGAATTCAATAACTTAAGCTATTATGGTTCAAACATTACATATATTAGGGTATTCCTATTTTCTGTCATAGAAATGCAGTTAACAGTTTTAAAAACTTTAAATTACTTGCACCAAAGCTTTCTTCTCATACTTATTATTGCCAGTTAAATAAAATGTTTATACTCATAGATATGGTTACAAATCATACTGCACAGCAATGTAAATTCCTAGATATACTTAAATCATTGTGAAGAAAGCCATCTGTATTTTATATATCTGAACTGCTGCTTTAAAATATGTCACATGACAGTTTCTTCTAAGATAAAATCATAATGATACTTATGCTTGTCAATTAGATAAGTCAAATGATTTATAACATTATATATGTTTAAATCATAAGTATTTATATACATTAATATGTTGCAGTCATGTAAGCTTTCAAAAACATATGCATATATGTTTTACCTTCTATGCCTTCTAAAATATCTCACTTGCTTACTATGGCATACTGAATCATTTAAAATCATTATAACTTTCATATTTTATAAATTACATCTTAAGTAAGTTGTTATAAAAAATAACTCACATTTAAATGTTATAGAGTTCGTTTTTCATCACAAAGTCGCATTTACAGCAGTTCTACTTCCTGGAAGAGTGTTCTTCTTGAATCTGCGATGTGTCAGTGTGAAATCAGGGGTCAAGGTTCAAAATGACTGCATTCAGCTTCTCTGCATGTATTCTGAGTGTTGAAGCTTTTAAAACAACTCGAGGACACTATTCATGAGGTAACCCACATCCCAAATTGTCTCCCTTAACATTCTGGCGGGAATTTTAATAAATGCAAGTGACTGACCTTCATTTAGCAATACAAATGAAACTAAACAGTGCAAAACCTTTGCAAAGTATTTTACAAGTCATTACAGTCTCTATGACAGTGAAACTAAGCCTACAGTTATTAACATATAATACAACTATTTTTTTATGCCCCAATTCATTTTCTGATACAAATCTTATTATATACATATATCAGTATTATCAGAAGCATATAAATATACTTATATGGGAGAAAAAGAGAGAGAGAGAAAAGAAAAGGAAGAGAGTAGAAAAGAAAGAGAGAGAGAGAGAGAGAGAGAGAAGAAAGAGAAAAGAAAAAAAAGGAAGCTACAAAGAGTATCTACAATGAAATATTACTTGCTGTTTATATTAATAAAGATAAATATGAAACGTTATTTACAACTATTTTAGTTCTAATTATTTGCAATTAAATCATGACATATTATTTGTAATCATGTATAAGCAATAAAGTCATGGTATAATATTTAGCAACAGTGTTTAAATAGCATATATAGTTTTTTTAAAAAACTAATAAGTTATTATTTCACTTTTTCATATTTTTCATGATACTTCTCTCCTTGCCCACCCCCACCCCTCACTAAATGCATAGTTTAAAAAGAATACCATTATTTAAAACAAGAAGAGAAAGAAAATGTATCAAATTACTAACCTTAGGTCTCTTTATCACAAAGAGAAACAAGTTGATTGATAGCTTGTTATTTGTTCCTCAGAGAGTTTGACTATTTATGAAACAAAAACAGTTCTTTGCACACAGAAAATATCTTTGAATAAATCTTTTAGAATATTTGTGGCTTTCTGGAGATGCAGTAACTGTATTTGAAGAGATTAAGAGAGAAGGAGAAAGAGAAAAAAAAAAAAACATAGAACATGTCATTTGTTTTTTAGTCTTTTTTGCCTCTCTGAAGTCTTCCAAGAAGTTCCTGTTGCCATCCTCTTTAACGAAGGACTAGCCCATTCCATATCTTCTATTTTATCCAATATCTTATTTTTTTAATATACAGCAAAGCAGAGTCCAAGTCTTCAAAAATTCTAGGGCCATCAGGTAAAAAGATTTTTAGTTTGGCAGGAAACAAAAGGTAGGTTTTGAACTGTGCTTTCTTAAGCTATCTTATTAATGGCAAAAAAACTTTTCTTTTCGTTATTACCAATGAAGAATAGTCATTGTCAAAACGCACAGTTGCCTCATTAATTTTAATAGGTGCTTTAGCCCATGCAGATTTTAGTACCATCTCCTTGTCATAAGATGATAAAAATCTTACTATAACTGATCTAGGATACTTTTTGTTAGAGTTAAAATTAGATAAGGACCTATGGGCTCTTTCTATACCAAAAGAAAATGCTTCTGACAAGTCTAAAGTTTTGGGAAGCCAAGTATTTAAAAAGGAAGTAATATTGTTACCTTCTATATTTTCTGGCAGTCCAAAAATCCTAATATTATTGCGCCTAGATCTATTTTCCAGGTCATCAAGTTTGGTTTGTAGATGTGTGTTCTGCTTCAGAAAAAACTCAATGTTAATTTCTTCTTCCTGGATTCTGTTCTCCATATCATTAACAGTCTCTTCTATGCCTGTAATCTGAGCCTTCTGTTGTTGCAAGTCTTGATGCAACAAATCCATTTATTTTGTAATTTTTTTCTATGAAGTTATCAATTTTAGTATCCAGTTTGTCCATTTTGGTAGTAAGTTGCTGAATAGTAGATATCAGAGACTGAAGATCTTTCTTGATGCTGGAATCCTGAGAATTTGTCTTACTGGAACTCATTTTGAACAGAGGTGATGACAGAGAAATTTCCAAGATGATTTCTGACAGGAAAATTATTGAAATTTTCTTTCTTTTTTAGATATTATTCAAGAAACTGATATTCCAAACGCATTTAGAAAGAAAATTATTTCATTAGTTGATTTTTAAAGTAATTATTTCCTGTCAGTGCAGTTAAGTTGGTGGAGCTGAAGAAATCTGCTGCTATCCTGTGTTCATCCTTCAAGGAATTCAATTTCTGACTGCTTAACAAAAGTACTCCAGAGTGAATGCTTAGAGGTATAACTCACTATTCCTGATCCCAGTGGCTTCTCCTGATCTACCAGACTTGACAGACAAAAAAATAAATAAATAAAAGGAAGAAAAAAAAAAGAAAAAGCTCTTTTCACTTTTTAAACTGTAGCAAATGGCCTGTTACATTGGTAGCAAGCAGCTGCTGCAGTTTAGTGCAACATTACAGTACTTCATTTTCGACTGCGACATTCAGTTTCAGTATTGTGCTGGACCAACTGGGAACTGCCTATATAAAATACCTTGTGCTTGGTGCAGATGACACTCCCTTTGCCTACCCTAGCTACACTTCTATCAATTTTACCCTTTAAAGTGGCAGAAAACCTACACTGCATTACGAGAAACTTCCTGATAAAACTGGACAACTGTTAAATCCTCGTGCTCATTTTGTGATTTGCGTTGATTGAACTGTTTCTCTGGGGAACTGTCAAAAATCATTTTGTGTCCATATGGCAATTTTTTTCTGCCAAAGAGCCTTCATGATAGTGACAAATAGCATGCCTTCTGGTGAAAATATGTAGCTTCTTTTCTGTTGTGGAAGCTGAATTTCTGTGTTTACTAAACTGTAGCTGCTGAGGTCTGTGCGATATTAAAAACTAATTAAAGCTTTTCTAAGTTCTAACATGGCTCTTCATAAAAACAATGCCATCATGGACCAACACTTGTTTAGAAAGCATAGATACTGACCAACACCTCCTTAACATGTGACAACAGATGTCCTGAGCCATGAATCAGCCTACCACCTCCCTGGTCATCCCAAACTTTTTGGCCCCTTTTAGAAACTAGGAAAGAAAGGTAATGTAGAGGTCTATCTGGTAACCTTGAAAGGTAATGTAGCTAGTCTATCTGGTAACCTTGAAAGGTAATGTAGAGGTCTATCTGGTACCCTTGAAAGGTATGTAGCTAGTCTATCTGGTACCCTTGAAAGGTATGTAGCTAGTCTATCTGGTAACCTTGAAAGGTAATGTAGAGGTCTATCTGGTACCCTTGAAAGGTATGTAGCTAGTCTATCTGGTAACCTTGAAAGGTAATGTAGAGGTCTATCTGGTACCCTTGAAAGGTATGTAGCTAGTCTATCTGGTAACCTTGAAAGGTAATGTAGAGGTCTATCTGGTACCCTTGAAAGGTATGTAGCTAGTCTATCTGGTAACCTTGAAAGGTAATGTAGAGGTCTATCTGGTAACCTTGAAAGGTATGTAGCTAGTCTATCTGGTAACCTTGAAAGGTAATGTAGAGGTCTATCTGGTAACCTTGAAAGGTATGTAGCTAGTCTATCTGGTAACCTTGAAAGGTAATGTAGAGGTCTATCTGGTACCCTTGAAAGGTATGTAGCTAGTCTATCTGGTAACCTTGAAAGGTAATGTAGAGGTCTATCTGGTACCCTTAAAAGGTATGTAGCTAGTCTATCTGGTAACCTTGAAAGGTAATGTAGAGGTCTATCTGGTACCCTTGAAAGGTATGTAGCTAGTCTATCTGGTAACCTTGAAAGGTAATGTAGAGGTCTATCTGGTACCCTTGAAAGGTATGTAGCTAGTCTATCTGGTAACCTTGAAAGGTAATGTAGAGGTCTATCTGGTAACCTTGAAAGGTATGTAGCTAGAGATAATTGTATACAATCTGGATGGGCCAGAATTCTATCATCACATTTAACCAAGGACTACTGACAGCTTATATCAACCTTGAGGATGCTGATACTTATGACTAACAGAAACTGAAATGAGAAATCTTGGCAAAGACTGGACCTTCATTTGAGGCAACTGATCATTCAGTATGAACAACAAGTAAGGTCACAGATGACTATAACTATAGTTATTACCTCATGAAAATAATACAAGTAAAATTCTAGAAATCTTGACTAGACACATTTAGAATGACATTTCCTAACAATTTAATAAAGTAGGTATTGCAGAGTCTCCCTAACTGTTCTGCGTACCTAGCTGCTTCAGTGAAATTTCTGTTGCCAAGTGAAATTGCAAACACTAAGTGAAACTTACAATTACCAAGGGATAATAACAAGCCTTTACTTAAGTATATATCTTTGCTTAAAAGTAAGAAAAGTATTACTATCTAAGTTAGTTTACTTTAACTATTCTAGAAGGGGGCAGACAGCAAACCAGTATAGGTTACTAATAACAGCTCCTAAATGCTTTATCCCATATATGGGTCCCATCAAATTACAGTATCTGTGGTATTACTATTAGCTATTCTCATTCGTCTAATATATAATTATCAAACATGGGTTGGTTAAGGCCAATCTCCAACCAAATTGGATAGGTTAATTCAAGCACAAAATGTGAACCTGGCTATGCTTAAAATGGCCCACAAGGGCTGCTAGTCTAGTACTTACCTATGGACCTGCGTACCTATGAATTGTAATAATGCTGACCTGTTAATTGGTAGAAGTTTAGAATCTGCTGTCTGCTCATGTGTTGTTACTCAAGTGGACAGATGCTGTGATTGGTAGAAGGCAAAAAGTTACAATGCTTGTTGGCTCAGAGAATATTTTTGCAATGGTTAGATCACAACGCATAAAATAAGAAGTGAACAAAAAAATTGAAGTAGCATGTGTACAGAGAGCTAGAGAATACTCTTTAACCAACTTAATACATGATGTGATAACTGAACAAGAATTTCTCCATTCAAAGAATTGCGGAATATAAGGGAGGAAAGGTTCAATCAGATTATCAGACATGCATAATCCTATTATTACAAATTGTAGGACTAGAATACAATAAAGGAGCTAAGATTTTGCCCTGGGTGGAAGGGTTAGACAAGTCTTATCATAAATCGTACCAAAGGACTACAGATGTTAAAGTAACAAAAGGAGTTAGTGTGGAGACCAAGAGATAGAGAAGGTGAGTCTTACCAAAAGCCTCCAGTTATTAAAATAATAAAAGATGGCCATGTGGAAATGACAGGGAATGCTCCATAGTTAAGAATGCATTATTGTAAGTAGTTGTAGAGAGTGAGGAAGAATTAGAAACATGTAAATCTCATACAGAAGAAAAAAAAATGAAAAGGGCAACTGAACAGTCTTAAACTTCTGCATGTTACATTAAAGCAGCAAACCAATCAGACACAGAGGGTGATCTGTAAGGGTAAAGAGAAATAAGAAACTACCGAAGCGCAGAAAGGGAAACTACCAGTACCACGGGGGAAGAAATGAAACTACCAGTACCATGGGGGAAGAAATGAAACTACCAGTACCATGGGGGAAGAAATGAAACTACCAGTACCACGGGGGAAGAAATGAAGCTACCAGTACCATGGGGGAAGAAATGAAACTACCAGTACCACGGGGGAAGAAATGAAACTACCAGTACCATGGGGGAAGAAATGAAACTACCAGTACCACGGGGGAAGAAATGAAACTACCAGTACCATGGGGGAAGAAATGAAACTACCAGTACCACGGGGGAAGAAATGAAACTACCAGTACCACGGGGGAAGAAATGAAACTACCAGTACCACGGGGGAAGAAATGAAACTACCAGTACCACGGGGGAAGAAATGAAACTACCAGTACCACGGGGGAAGAAATGAAGCTACCAGTACCACGGGGGAAGAAATGAAACTACCAGTACCACGGGGGAAGAAATGAAACTACCAGTACCATGGGGGAAGAAATGAAACTACCAGTACCATGGGGGAAGAAATAAAACTACCGGTGCCATGGGGGAAGAAATGAAACTACCGGTACCACGGGGGAAGAAATGAAACTACCGGTACCACGGGGGAAGAAATGAAACTACCGGTACCACGGGGGAAGAAATGAAACTACCGGTACCACGGGGGAAGAAATGAAACTACCGGTACCATGGGGGAAGAAATGAAACTACTAGTACCATGGGGGAAGAAATGAAACTACCAGTACCACGGGGGAAGAAATGAAACTACCAGTACCATGGGGGAAAAAATGAAACTACCAGTACCATGGGGGAAGAAATGAAACTACAAGTAGCATGGGGGAAGAAATGAAACTACCAGTACCATGGGGAGAAGAAATGAAACTACCAGTACCATGGGGGAAGAAATGAAACTACCAGTACCATGGGGGAAGAAATGAAACTACCAGTACCATGGGGGAAGAAATGAAACTACAAGTACCATGGGGGAAGAAATGAAAGTACCAGTACCATGGGGGAAGAAATGAAACTACCAGTACCATGGGGAAGAAATGAAACTACCAGTACCATGGGGGAAGAAATGAAACTACCAGTACCATGGGGGAAGAAATGAAACTACCAGTACCATGGGGGAAGAAATGAAACTACCAGTACCATGGGGGAAGAAATGAAACTACCAGTACCATGGGGGAAGAAATGAAACTACCAGTACCATGGGGGAAGAAATGAAACTACCAGTACCATGGGGGAAGAAATGAAACTACCAGTACCATGGGGGAAGAAATGTATTCTCATTAGGTGCCTTTTTAAAGGAGTAATTAGATGAAGGAGAGAAACCTTTGCCTTTGTTTATAAGAAACATCCTACAGCCTCCTCTTCTGTCAGAATACTGGTGATTATAATCCTGACTTATCTGATCTCCGGTTAAGCCAATCCAGTTAAAAAAAAAACTGTAGGAGAGCATGTGTAAAGCAAAGCTAGAGAAAATCTAACTAACTTGGAAAGGGGAGCAAGAGAACAAAAGAGCCCATATCATACCTGCAATTTGAATTAAGAAATTAGTGTCCAGTTCAATGTGTCTAGAAGCAGTCCTAAGGCAAGTGCAGGAATGACACATTCAAGTAATGTTAGGTAACATACAATGCAGTCATTGTTATGTGCAGCAAAGAAATATTCATGTACAGAAAAGAAGCAGTAGCATTACTACACACATGTACACACACACACACACACACACACACACACACACACACACACACACACACACACACGTGCACATGCGCACACGTGCACAAACACACATACACACGCGTGCATGCGCACACACACGTGCACACATGCACACACACATGCACACACACGCAAGCACATGTGTACACGTGCACACATGCACACATACACCCACACGTGCACACATACACACACACACACACACATACACACACACACACACACACACACACACACACACACACACACACACACACACTTATGTACACACACATACATACACACACACACACACATTTGGAGAAATGTTTACATTAATTTGGATCAGAAATACTGGAGAAAGTCTTTAGAAACCCCACATCAAAAGCTACCTCTTCATAATGACAAGCAGTCATTGAAGTTACAGACCTATCAACTCTGAGGGGGTCTATCTTAGAAGACCGAAAATTTAAAATCACGAGCAGTCTCAAGAGCAAAAATGCTGGACCTCAAAGTGCTTTTTTTGAGATTGCAATACAGTGAAGATCAGAATATTTGCCCTTTTCTCACTGTAGTGTGATCTCAGAGTTGGAATATATATTTAGCAGGGGGTGTGGGGGGGGCACAGCCCTTCACAATAATGATTTGGAGGTCTGACATTTTCGCTCTTTAGAGCATTCATGATTTTAAACTTTTGGTCTTCTAATATAGACCCAAATCACAGTATATATTTCAGGAGGAAAAGTGGCTGACTGACAATATTTCAAATGTTACAGCAAATAAAAGGAGAGAAACATGGTCACTCTACAAAAGCTTGTGGGGACATGATAGTGCAATATCCATAATTATGCATACATTATTATATTATATTATAATTATGTATAATAATTAAGAATCCTGCTATTAGATATAACAGAGCCAGTGAGCAGAAAGGTTGTTTCAATATTTTTGTGTAAGGATTTCTCCTGGGTCTATTTCATCTAGCATGCATGCAACTATTCACATGCACAGGTACAACTTAGCAACTATGAGAATAGTAGGAAGCCACAATAAACAGTTACCAGCAATGTTTTTTGTGCACTTTTATTCAATAACATGGAGAAAATAAGATTATAGGAAACTCAGGACATAGTGAACTGCAAGCAGAGGAACATATCCATGGACACAGATAAGGTAAG